>NC_064857.1:35326954-35461954 GCF_024139225.1 Suncus etruscus | reverse complement strand
GAAGTACTCAAGGAATGTGAACAGATGAAAATAGAAGTCTTTGATAAACTCAACAGAAACAACATAAGAATCATTGGAGTCCCAGAGACCCAGGTAGGAGATCTCCAGGAAGAATCAACTGTCAAAGACTTTATCAAAGAGATACTCCCAGAGTTAAAGACTAATGCAATCAAATCTTGCATGCCCAAAGAGTACCAGCTAAAAGAGACCCAAAGAAAAAACACCCCAAGGCACATCCTCTTTACAATGACAAATCCCACAGATAGAGATAGAATACTGAAAGCAGCAAGATCAAAAAGGGACATTACATTCAAAGGAGCATCCCTAAGACTTAAAGCAGACATGTCACAAAAAACTCTCAAGGCCAGAAGACAGTGATGGGATATTGTGACAAGACGGAATAAAATGGATGCCTCACTGAGAATACTGCACCCTGCCAGACTCATGTTCAGGTTTGAAGGAAGGATACGTAGCTTCATGGGTAAACAACAGCTCAGAAACTTCACAGATGAAAAATCAGCCTTAAAGGAAAAACTGAAAGGTCTACTCTAAGACAAGAGAGACCAACAAACACAGCAAACTTATCTACAAAGATGACATTAAATCCTATGACTATCATCTCCCTCAATGTCAATGGGCTAAATTCACCAATTAAAAGACACAGAGTGGGGCCCGGAGAGATAGCCAACAGCGGCGTTGGCCTTGCAAGCAGCCGATCTAGGACCAAAGGTGGTTTGGTTTGAATCCTGGAGCCCCATATGGTCCCCCGTGCCTGCCAGGAGCTATTTCTGTGCAGACAGCCAGGAGTAAATCCCTGAGCACCGCCGGGTGTGGCAAAAAAAAAAAAAAAAAAAAAAGACACAGAGTGGCAAAATGGGTCAAAAGATGAATCCAACCTTCTGCTGCCTACAAGAAACACACCTGAATAGTCAGAACAAATATAGACTCAAAATCAAAGGCTGGAGGAAAATTGTCCAATCAAACAACAACCCTTAAAAAAGCTGGGGTGCCATATTAATATCTGATGACACCAAATTTATTTACTACTCAGAAAAGTAGTAAGGGGGACAAAGATGGACACTATGTACTAATCAAGGGATATGTTGCAACAGGAAGAAATCAGACTATTAAAACATATATGCACCCAATGAGAAACCAGCAAATTATCTAATACAATTACTGACAAATCTGAAAGAAGACATCAATAATAATATAATAATTGTGGGGAGACCTCAAACACTTGATAGGTCAACCAGACTGAAACCCAACAAAGACACACTAACCCTGAAAAGAGTAATGGAAGAAAGAGGACTAGTAGATATATATATAGGACACTCCACACCAAAAAAACCTGGATACACCATTCTTCTCCAATGTACATGGGTCATTCTTCAGGATAGACCACATGCTGACACATAAAACATACCTTCATAAAATCAAGAGGATAGAAATCTTGCAGGCTACCTTTGCTGACCACAAGGCTCTAAAATTAGATGTGAACTACAAAGGCACACAGAAGAAAAACTTTAACAATTGAAAATTAAACAGCCTGCTACTGAACAACCAGTGGGTCTGAGATGAAATCAAAGAGAAAATCAAAGCTTTCCTGGAAACAAATGATAATGAAGACAGGAACTGCCAGAATCTATGGGACAACAGCAAAAGCGGTCTCCTGAGAGGAAAATTTATAGCTTTGCAAGCACATATCAGGAATACCTGAATAACTTAATGACGCAGCTCATAAAATTAGAAAATGACCAACAAAAGGAATCAAAAATAGGGAGACAGAAGGAAATAACAAAACTGAAGCAGAAATCAATGAAGTGGGAAAATCAAAAAACAATCCAAACGATCAACAAAAGCAGAAGTTGGTTCTTTGAAAAAATAAAAAAGATTGATAGACCTTTGGCAAAACTCACAAAGAAAGAGAGAAACCCTGATAACCTGTATTAGAAATGAGAAGGGGGAGATCAGGACAGATACTGCAGAGATCTAAAGGGTAATCAGAGACTACTTTGAGGAAACTTTATGCTCCTAAACATGAGAACCTAGAAAGAAATGGATAAATTCTTGGACACTTATAACCTTTCCACAATTAAGAAAGGAGGACATAGCATATCTAAACACCCCCATCACTACTGAGGAAACTTGAAACTGTAATCAAACATCTGCCTAAAAAGAAAAGCCAGGCGGATTTACTAATGAATTCTTTCAAAACCTTTCAAGAGGAGCTACTACCAATCCTAGCCAGGCTTTTCCATGAAATTGAAAAAACGGGAACACTCCCAAACACAGCTTTTATGAAGCCAACATCACCTTGATACCAAAACCAGACAGAGATGCTGCCAAAAAAGAAAATTACGGACCAATATCCCTGATGAATGCAGATGCAAAGATCTTCAAAAAATCCTGGCAAATAGGATCCAATGCATCATCAAGAAGATCATACACTATGACCAAGTAGGTTTCTTCCCAGGAATGCAAGGATAGTTTAACATCTATAAATCTATCAATATCATACACAACATCAACAACAAGAAAAATAAAAATCACATGATCATGTCAATAGATGCAGAGAAATAATTTGATAAGTTCCAACACCCATTCTTGATCAAAACTCTCAGCAAGATGGGAATGGAAGGAACCTTTCTCAATCAAATTGAAGCCATCTACCACAAGCCAATGGCAAATATTATCCTCAATGGAGAAAAACTAAAAGCCTTTCTTCTAAATTCTGCTACAAGACAAGGCTGTCACTCTCACCATTCCTCTTTAACATAGTACTGGAAGTGCTTGCTATAGCGATCAGGCAAGAAAAAGATATCAAGGGAATCCAAATAGGAAAGGAAAAAGTTAAGCTCTCACTGTTTTCAGATGGCATGATACTCTACTTAGAAAACCCTAAAGACTCTACCAAAAAGCTTCTAGAAACAATAGACTCATATAGCAAGGTGGCAGGTTACAAAACTAACACACAGAAATCAATGGCCTTTTTATACACCAATAATGATAGGGAAGAGATGGATGTCAAGAAGGCAATCCCATTCACATTAGTGCCACACAAACTCAAATATCTTGGAGTCAACTTGACCAAAGATGTGAAGGACCTATACGAAGAAAACTATAAAGCCCTGCTCCAAGAAATAAGAGAGGACACATGTAAATGGAAACACATACTGTGCCCATGGATTGGCAGGATTAACATAATTAAAATGGCAATACTCCCCAAAACATTGTGCAGATTTAATGCGATCCCTCTAAAGATACCCATGACATTCTTCAAAGAAGTGGAGCAAACACTTATGAAGTTCAACTGGAACAATAAACACCCTCGAATAGCTAAAGCACTCCTAGGGAAAAGGAGTATGGGAGGCATTACTTTCCCCAACTTTAAACTGTACTACAAAGCAATGGTTATCAAAACAGCATGGTATTGGAATAAAGACAGACCCTCAGAACAGTGGAATAGGCTTGAATTCTGAGACAATGTTCCCCAGACATACAATCACCTAATTTTTCACAAGGGAGCAAGAAATTCTAAGTGGAGCAGGGAAAAGCTCTTCAACAAGTGGTGCTGGCAGAACTGGTTAGCCACTTGAAAAAAGTGAAAATAGACCCCCATTTAATATCATGTACAAAGGTAAAATCCAAATGGATTAAAGACCTTGATATCAGACCTGATACCATAAGGTATAGAGAACAACACGTAGGTAAAACACTCCATGACATTGAGACTAAAGGCATCTTCAAGGAGGAAACTGCACTTTCCAAACAAGTAGAAGCAGAGATCAACAGATGTGAATACATAAGCCTGTGAAGCTTCTTGCACCTCAAAAGAAATAGTGCCCAGGATACAAGAGCCAACCACCATGTGGGAGAAAACTATTCACCCAATACCCATCAGATAAAGGGCTAATAACCAAAATATATAGGGCACTGACAGAAACTTTACAAGAGAAAAACATCTAATCCCATCAAAAAATGGGGAGAAGAAATGGACAGACACTTTGAGAAAAAAGAAATACAATATGGCCAAAAGGCACATGAAAAAATGCTCCTCATCACTGATCATCAGGGAGAATTGCAAATCAAAACAACGATGAGATACCATCTCACACCACAGAGATTGGTGCACCATCACAAAGAATGAGGACAATCGTGCTGGGCGGGGATGGTGAAGAGAAGGGAACTCTTATCCCACTGCTGGTGGGAATGCTGTCTAGTCCAACTCTATAGAAAGCTATATGAAGATTCCTCCAAAAACTAGAAATTGAGCTCCCATACGATCCAGATATACCACTCCTAGGAATATACCTTAGGAACACAAGAATACATTACAAAAAACCCTTCCTCACACCTATGTTTATTGCAGCACTATTCACAATAGCCAGGCTATGGAAACAACCAAGATGCCCTTCACCAGACGAATGGCTAAAGAAACTGTGGTACATATACACAATGGAATATTATGCAGCTGTCAGGAGAGATGAAGCCATGAAATTTTTCTATACATGGATGAACATGGAGTCTATTATGCTGAGTGAAATAAGTCAGAGGGAGAGAGAAAGATGCAGAATAGTCTCACTCATCTATGGGTTTTAAGAAAAATAAAAGTCATCTTTGCAAAAATCCTCAGAGATAATGAGAGGAGGGCTGGAACTTCCAGCTCACTTCATGAAGCTCACCACAAAGAGTGGTGCGTGCAGTTATAGAAGTAACTACACTGAGAACTACCATAATCATGTGAATGAAGGAGGGAAGTGGAAAGCCTGTCTAGAGGACAGGTGGGGGTGGAGTGGAATGGAGGGAGATTTGGGACATTGGCGGTGGGAATGTTGCACTGGTGAAGTGGGGTGTTCTTTACATGACTAAAACCTAATCACAATCATATTTGTAATCAAGATGTTTAAATAAATAAAAAATAATTTACATATTTAAATTTTTTCTTATATATCAGCTGCCTTTTCACTAAATTATAGAAGTAATATAAAAAAAACAAAAAAAATTCCACCACCTATACAACTAATTCTCTGTTCCCTACCTGCACCCCAACATACTGACTGATCTCAAGTGTCTCTCACTGGCGCTGGTCAATCTTACTGCATTTCTCTAGTCCATTCACTCTCCTACTTCCCTAGACAAATACTTCATTCCTTCCCCTTCTTAAGCCCCCTTTCCCTCTCATTTTGATGACCTTGTTTCTCATTTTGCTAAGAAAATAGAAAATATCAGTAGATATTTTCTACACTTTCACCAACTTATTTGACTCACCTCAGCATATCGACTGTCCATGATTTTATCTAAGCTCAACCTGCTACTTGTACAATTTCCCCAATCACACTATTCTTGAAGCTTCAGGTTTCTTATTAGCAGGATCTTTTCCCATCAGCACTGTGCTCTAATGTCACCAACCAGAACTCAAAACCAAGGCTCTCCTTGACATTGCAACCCCTTTCAATTACTGTCCCAGTTCTCCTTCCTTTTATGTAAAAATTTTAAAAAGAAGTTTAAGCCCTCTGTTCCTATTTTTTCCCCCTCATTCTCTTTTATAAAATCTATTCACAGTGGTGCTTTTTGCTTTTGTGCCATTCTGATTGATTATACTAAAATCTATATTTGGGTATGTTCAATACCAATTGGATTATCAAGCTTTTTTATTCTTCAAGACAACACCATTCTATCATTAGCTCAGGCCATATCCCTAAAAGAGTCCTTCATTTGTTTGTTTGTGTTTGGGCCATACCCGGTGATGCTCACAAGTTACTCCTGGCTATGCGCTCAGAAATCACTCCTGGCCTGGAGGATCACATGGGATGGCGGGGGATTGAACCGCGGTCCTTTCTATGTCAGTACATGCAAGGCAGATGCCCTACCACTTGTGCCACTGCTCTGGCCGAATCCTTCATTTCTTAGCTTTTCATATGATATATCAGAAAATCCTTTTTCACTGGCTCTACTTTATTAATATATTTAGTATTTGACCACTACTAATGACTCCACTGTATGTACACTACTGCCATTGCCTGCTATTTGGTCTCCTTCATACATTTTTGTTGTTCTTGGGCCACACCCAGTGATGCTCAGGGGCTTCTCCTGGTTATGCGCTTAAAAATCGCTTCTGGTTCAGGGGACCATATGGGACGCCAGGGGATCGAATCCAGATCTGTCCTGGGTCAGCCGTGTGCAAGGTAAATGCCCTACCACTGCGCCATTACTCTGGCCCCACTACTTGTTCTTCTTCACATCTTAAAGCCACAAGTTGCCTGAGTTGGGTGGCTATTATCTCCACTGTTCAATGAGTTTTTGATGCATTGTAAGCGCTCAACCAGAACTTACAGGATAGCTAAGACTACAGTTAGCTTAATAAAAGAACTCTTTGAGTTTTTTTTTATGATGTAACCCGCCAAACTCATCAGTGTAACTCACTTGATTTCTCCCACTTGATTTCAGAGCCAGGTGAGTGAGGGGTGATGGGTTTACTCAAGATGGAAGCTCTAAAAAAATCAGAAATAAAGTCTGATACCATTGACTGGAGATGACAATGACATCTTCAGGGCCGGAGAGATAGCATGGAGGGAGGGCGTTTGCCTTGCATGCAGAAGGACGGTGGTTCGAATCCCGGAATCCTGTATGATTCCCTGAGCCTGCCAGGGGTGATTTCTGAGCGTAGAGCCAGGAGGAACCCCTGAGTGCTGCCGGGTGTGACCCCAAAACAAAACAAAACAGACAGACAATGACATCTTGAAATTAGTTTCCTCAGGCAAGGTGCAGATAAACATAGGGTTATTGTGAGGGTTTAAACGAGAAACAAATATACAGGAAGCCTTTAGCATAGCACCTTGAATGACAGCTAGTAACCTGCTGAATACAATACTAATATTACATTGCTGTATCTCTACTTATAGGCTATTATATCAGAAATCTACTCAAAGCTGATATTGCCATGGTGATCTCTAATTCCACACATTGCTTATTTACTTCCCCAATTCACTTGAGAAATCTCAAGTGCAATGATTACCTTTTATACTTTTACTTTATTTCTATCAAGCATTATTTCCTTTTATTTTTGTTCATTTTGTTTTTGTTCTTTTTTTTTTTTTTTTTTTTTGGTCACACCTGGCTTTGCGCAGGGGTTCTTCCTGGCTCTGCTCTCAGAAATCGCCCCTGGCAGGCACGGGGACCCTATGGGATGCCGGGATTAGAACCACTGTCCTTCTGCATGGAAGGAAAATGCCTGACCTCCACACTATCTCTCCTGCCCCTTTCTTCTTTTCTTTTCTTTTTTTTTTTCTTCCAAGAATTATTTCCTGATTTTCACCTACATCTAACAAGAGTTTCAACTCCCAAACTGCTTATAACTTGAGAACACATTCTCTGTAAACTATTTTTGAAAATTTAAAACACAGAGTCTTTATAACTGTTCACACATGATCTGTGTTGCCAGCACTTGGCATACATTGGGGGCGTGTGTCTATGTAATTTTAATGAGTTAATTTAATTTTGATTTAATTTAAACTATGTTTGAAATGAGCATGCGCTCCTTTCAGTCCTGCCACGACTCATTGTGGGCAGGGACGAGATGGTGCTCAAGTCTCTCTGGTAACCAGCAGAATACTTGGGATATAACTGTCCATGTTGATGAACAATGACCCATAGGTAGCATTTTAAACCTTCAGTGTATTATCTCAAGGCACAAGGAACAAGGATGCAGAGTCCTTGGTGCACTTGTGTTATAGAAATTATTATTTGTGTTTTACATATTATTATTTATTGCAATGTAGTATAAAATATAAAAACATTAAGTTTATAATCTATATTATTATAAATTCAATCTATCATAATTTATTATGACAATAATGAATATTTTCTTATAGGTAATACAATACAATGTACTGTAACACAATATAATCATAAATAATATTGAAAGACATTATTACGATGTCATATATTCATATGACACAATATTTATTTAGTATTACATTATGAATATGAATGATCATAAAAGACATTATTTGTATGGAAAGATAATCTGAATGATCTTTCTGTACAAATCAGTATAGGAATGAATCATGATACAAATAAGGATACAACTTATCATAGAAATGAATGGATCATCGCTGGACCAGGCAATAACATCGCTGTAGCAGGCCACGAACGCCAAGAACCTGCCAGGAGGACACGGGCAGGGGCGCCCCCTAGCGGTGGAGGTGCCTGGCAGGGCATCCCGGGTGGAGAAAGCGCGGCCGGCGGGCGCTGGGCGTGCGGACGGCGCCCCCTGGTGGCGACGGCGGCGGCGGCGCTTGCGACGAGCTGGGTGGCGCGAGGCGCGCTGGCAACGCGGTGGGCGCATGGAGCGCGGGACGGCCCAGGCCCGCGGGGGCGCGGAGCCCGGCTTCTTGCGGGTGCTGTCGGCGCCGAGCGGGGCGGCGGGGTCTTGCGCGCGGGTGCAGGAGCCGGACTTAAGGCAGTGGGGCCTGGCAGGTGAGCGCACTTCCGCCGGGCTCGATCCTCACCCGCCTGGGCCCGGTGGGCAGGAGCTGGAGCTGGGGCGGCGGGGTGCAAAGTTTGGGGTGACCCATGCGGTACTTTGGGCTCAGGAGTCACTCCTGGAGGGTTTTGGGGGGACCCTATGGGAGGCTGGGGATCGAACCCAGTGCAAGGCAAACCCCCTACTCGCTGTGCTATTTTATGTCATATTAATTATATTATATTATATTATATTAATTATATTATATTATATTATATTATTACATTATATTATGTTATATTATATGATTAATATTACATTACTCCAGCTGATTTTGAAGTTAACTTGAGCACGCTACCTCTGCTGCAGTGGATGGGCCCTCTGATGAGTGAGGGAGTGAACAGGGAAAGAAGAGAGAGGAGGATAACTTGATGAGTTTAGATTTTCTATTTCTGTTTACCAGAATAAGTTGAGTCTTTCGAGGAGCTATTCCCCCCCCCCTTTTGATTTCAGAAAAATGTGGAATATTTGTGAAAATTTAATATACAGTGTCTATTCTGACTGTTAACAGGTTATCTGTGTTGCCAGCATGTGGCCTACATTTGGGGCGTGTGTGTATATATAATTTTAATGAGTTAATTTCATTTTAAATACCTTTTTTTATAGATACTTATTTTTAAATTATGGGCCTATAATCTACAAAGTTATTCATAGTTGAGTTTCCATCATACAATGTTTCAGTATTAATTCCACCAACGTAAGCTTTCCTTCACCAATATTCCCCCCACTACTACCCAGCCTGCAATTTTTTTCAGTTTGGTTATTGTAAGGTGAAAGTCTCATGCTTTCAATATTTTTGGCTCTGTGGTTTAGGTATATACATATCCCACACCTCTACATATAATTTTTTAAAGTCAGGAAGTGAAGAGTGAAAAACAGGGTTTTATACATATACTGTTGGAAGACCACAGCATTTCCCTTTAATATCAGTCTTCAGTATCATCTAAAGTGAATATTGAGAATTTCAATGTCATATGCTAGCTGGACCTTCCACTTCAGATTTTTTTTTCTATTATAAAGAATACTAATAAAATCATTGTAATCAAATACTTAAGACATCTATAAACATTTTAATTCCATAAATGCAATATTTCTGGAACAAAGAGAATATAGAATTTTGCTCTCTCTCCACTCTCTCACCACTGATCTCTTTGCTAATTTTAGAAGTTGGAAATGTTTTCTTGTCTAGTTTTTGTTTATGCGTGTTGATGGGCACTTGCTGATTCATCTTTTTCCATTCTTTGTCCTTTTGACCCATTTTGTAAGTGTTTGCTTACTTACCTGACCTTCTGACATTAAAGGTAAGACATATTTCGGTGGTGAAATATTTTTCTCTGGTTCTGTAACATGGTGACTGTCTTTCCCTTAGATAAGTCTATTTCTCTCACATATCTGTTCTTAACTTAACGGCAAGCTCTGCATGAAGCCTTGGAATCATCCAAGAAGCACTATCTGATGTGAATGGAGTGACTTTTGCAAGCACCTCTGTAGGGGGTCTGATTGTCAGAGCAATAGCCAAGTGCTCAGAGGGTGGGAAGGTCCATCCTTAACTCCCATATCTCAAGATGGGGAGGGACTGGGGGTTGGATTACTTGTGAAGACCAGTCACTTTGTCCCTCAGGACTATGCAATGAAACCCCCCTAGGGATGGAGTACCGAGAGCTCCCCTGCTCTGAGGTGCTGAAGGAGGAGTGAAACATTTAGAGAGGCCTAGAAACTCTTATTCTCCCAGCCTGCCAGAAGCTGATTTCTGAACTCAGAGCCAGGAGTAACCCTTGGGTGCCATCAGGTGTGACCCCAAAATGGAAAAAAAAAACAGAAAAAAATCCTCAAAAGTCCCCCCCCCCACCCCCGAGTTCTGTTTGCCATTCTGGCAAATGCCCCTGGAGAGGCTGGTGTGCTTGTATGGATCAGAGGCATGGCAGTGGCCTGGGTTTGGAAAGTGTCCCCTCTCTGGTGGGTAACAACTGAGGGACAAAGCCTTAGCCTGAAGCAGATAGATTTGTCACAAGCTAGAGAGAGTTGAACTCTTGCATACCCTGATGGTTTCAAGATTTTTTTAATTTTTTTTAATTTTCAGTTCTTAGAACCCTTGCCATTTTATTTTATTTTACTTTTTTGGGCCACACCCAGTGACACTCAGGGGTTACTCCTGGCCGTGGTCCATCCTAGGTTAGCGCGTGCAAGGCAAATGCTCTACCGCTTGCGCCACTGCTCTGGCCCAGAACCCTTGTTTTGATGTGTTTTCATGTCTGTTTCTTGGGGTTTATGGTACTTGAGGTTTACTCAGCGTCTGGAATCTGTAGGGCTTTTACCAAATTGAGAGGGCTTTCATCCTTGACTTCTCATCTCTGTGAGATGCCCATGAATGAACGTGGATCTTTTATTATGGTTTCACTGAGGCTCTGTGCATCAATTTTCAGTCTCTTTTCTCTTCACATTTCAGAATGAGTAATTTGTTCTATCTTCTGATGACTCACTGATTATAACCGCTTTTCTCTTTTCTTCTGTTGAACCTTAATGAGTTCCATTACTAACCTAGGAATTCACTCGTTACAGTAGTGCTGCTTTCTTTCAGTTCTGAGACTACCAGTTAGTTGGTCTGTCTTTGAAAAGGTCTTTCCATCTTTTTGAGGATTGTATGCTGATTTGATTTTTAATATTCAGGGTTTTAAGTTGTATTAGGAGGCAGGATGGATAAAAGAACACATCTGTTAAAAGAGTCTACAAGCAGAATCAACCAGATCTCTTATTTGATTACCTGAATTTTCTAACCTATAAAATATAGAGAGTATTTACAGATGAGATTGCCCTTTTTTTTTGGCGTTTGTCACAGTGCTGGTGCTTGGAGTCCCATTCACCATGCTCGTGGATGAACCCTGATTGGCTAGGATTGAATTTGCCTGCTCTGGGTGAGGCCCTTGACTTACCTCTCCACCACATTTGTCTTTCTTTCTGGTATTTGGTATATGTTAAGTGAAAATAACATTTACTTGAAAGAACACTTTACATTCCATATGACCTACTTCTTTTTTTTCTCCCCCTCCGCTTCCTCCCCTTCCTCTTCCTCCCCTTCTTTCACCCACCTTCTTCCACCTCCTCCTTCTCTTCCTCCTCCTCCTTCCCCCATGTGGGATGATGGGGATCCAACCCAGGTTGGCCCATCCCTTCCTGCTGTACTTTTGCTCTGGCCCCAAGGTTTACTTTCTTCTTAAAGTCATGGAGTCAATTTAGAAAGTTACATTTTTGTCACAGTTAATATGTTTGAGTTCTTCCAGCTCCTCAAGAGGCAGTTATTTTTTGAAATTAGGAGAGAACAAATGTTCCCTGTGACTTACAGAACATTGTCTGTTGCCCTGCCCTAGTGCTCTTTAAATACTTTGTGTGCTCCATCACTTCTGTACTTACTAGCACTACCCAGTATAGGTTCATCTAGTGGCACCCTGTCTTGATTTTTTTTTTTAGTACTGATGGCAGATTTAAGTAGTTCCAATTAAATAAGCAGACGAATGTCAGGTGGGAGAGTTAGCACAGCTGAGTAGGCACTTGCCTTGCATGTAACTGTTTCTGGTTCAATTCCTGGCACCATCTTTGTTCCCCTTTTTCCTCCCAGGAGTGATCCTGGAATACAGAGCCAGGAATAAGTCCTGAACATTAGTGGGAGAGGGCCCCAAACAAAATAAGACAGAAAAAAAGGGGAAAGTGAATTAGCATCCATTTTTTTTTTTTTTTTTGGTTTTTGGGCCACACCCGGTAACGCTCAGGGGTTACTCCTGGCTATGCGCTCAGAAGTCGCTCCTGGCTTGGGGGACCATATGGGACGCCGGGGGATTGAACCGCGGTCCGTCTCCTAGGCTAGCGCAGGTAAGGCAGGCACCTTACCTCCAGCGCCACCGCCCGGCCCCAGCATCCATTTTTTTTATTCTTATGATATTGCACCAATAAAAGCTCATTTTTCTAGTCTGGACACTGTTCTGAGATTCAGGACTCACAGAGGTCAAATTTGAGCTGACTCTTTTTTTTTTTTTTTGGTTTTTTTTTGGGCCACACCCGGCGGTGCTCAGGGGTTACTCCTGGCTGTCTGCTCAGAAATAGCTCCTGGCAGGCATGGGGGACCATATGGGATACCGGGGGGGGGGGGGGGGAGGACACGGACGATGGACCATATGGGACACCGGGATTCGAACCAACCACCTTTGGTTCTGGATGGGCTGCTTGCAAGGCAAACACCGCTGTGCTATCTCTCCGGGCCCTGAGCTGACTCTTTATTCACCAAGTGCATCCTAGAATACTCAGCAGCAATTTATGGCTTTGAATATCGTGGTGACTAAGACTTTGAAACCTAGTCTGCAAATCAGCAAATGTTTACACATCAGTAGCTTCTTGGCACAAGATAGTAAGATTTGAACAAAGGGATTTAGGCTGTGTTCCCTAGGTGAAGCGTGTGATCATAGCATGTGCTGAGACATTTGTTCTTTGGACTTAATGTGTTTTTCATCCTAGGGATTACTTTGCGTCCTTATCAGCTGGAGGGAGTAAACTGGCTGGCGCAGCGCTTCCTCTGTCAGAATGGCTGCATCCTTGGAGATGAGATGGGCCTGGGAAAGACCTGCCAGGTGAGTGATGAAGGTGTGACCACTGGTCACCTCTGCAGACGTGCTTTCGTACAACTTGTCACTCCTTTATTTGCTGGTTATTGGTCTGTGTGGTTTCCCGAGGAGATTATGCCCGGGCTTTACTTCAGCGTTGGTTTTCTAGGCCAGAGGCACAGTTTTATTATTTAAGTTTTTGGTGGGGGTCATCAGGATCAGGATGCCTTGGGCCCCTCTCTGGCCATCAGCAGTGCTTAGGGCAGAATGCGGTTGTAGGGATCCAATCCGGATTGTGGTCATGGGGATGGTTTTAAACAATGCCACTGCTATGATCTAGCCCGGAACCAATAAAATAGCAATTAATGGGTGGCATTTCCTTTTAGGTAAAACAATTATACCTGTCTTAAAATCATATGGTCTCTATCCTCCAATCCATACCTTATCTAGTTAACAGAGTCACTTTTTTTGTTTGTTTGTTTGTTTTTTTTTTGTTTTTGGGCCACTCCTGGTGATGCTCAGGGGTTACTCCTGTCTATGCACTTAGAAACTGCTCCTGGCTTGAGGGACCATATGGGATGTGAGGGATTGAACTGCGGTCAGTCCTAGGCTAGCACGTGCAAGGCAGATGCCTTACTGCTTTGCACCATTGCTTCGGCCCCTTTCTCTCTCTCTCTCTCTCTCTCTCTCTCTCTCTCTCTCTCACTCTCTATCTCTCTCTCTTTTTTCTTTCTTTCTTTCTTTTCTTTCTTTCTTTCTTTCTTTCTTTTTTCTTCTTTCTTTTTCTTCTTCTTCTTTCTTTCTTTTCTGTCTTTCTTTTCTTTCTTTCTTCTTTCTTTCTTTCTTCTTTCTTTCTTTCTTTCTTTCTCTCTCTTTCTTTTCTTTCTTTCTTTCTCTTTTCTTCCTTCCTTCCTTCCTTCCTCCTTCCTTCCTTCCTTCCTTCCTTCCTTCCTTCCTTCCTTCCTTCCTTCCTTCCTTCCTTCCTTCCTTCCTTTCTGTCTTTCTTCTTTTCTTTCTTTCTTCTTTCTTTCTTTCTTTTTCTTCTTCTCTTTCTTTTCTTCTTCTTTCTTTCTTTCTTTCTCTCTCTCTCTTTCTTTCTTTCTTTCCTTCCTCTTTTCTTCCTCCTTCCTTCCTTCCTTCCTTCCTTCCTTCCTTCCTTCCTTCCTTCCTTCCTTCCTTCCTTCCTTCCTTCCTTCCTTCCTTCCTTCCTTCCTTCCTTCCTTCCTTCCTTCCTTCCATTCTCTTTCTTTTCTTTCGTTCACAGAGTCTAATCTTATTTTTGCCTCTGTGGGTGAGGGCTATTTCCAATTTCTTTGCAAGAGAAGTGTGGAGGAAGCCTCCAGTCTATTCTAGTGGCCTCAACCAATTACAGGAGAACCAATTACAGGAGGATTGTCCATAGACCTGGACAGCCAGACATGGCTTCTTTGGGGACTGGTGAGAAGGAGCTTCTGTTAGGTACCACCAATAGCCCTATGTAATCTTAGCTCCAGATAGCACATCCCTTGGGTTAATCCTATATGTCTGTAGGATACTAAGGGAAGACTGCAGACAGGAAATCCAGCAGAAACAACTTGATCAACAACCACGGAAGCACACGTTTCTAGATACGCAAAAGGTTTTCTCAGGGGACATAAAGAAGCTAAATCACCCCTGGAGTCTAATTTTTATTTCGAAGTATCAAGCTGGAACAGGTGTGGATGCTGGCATTTCTGACCAGCAGTTGGCAATGCTTTTTTTTTTTTTTTTTTTTGGTTGGGGGAGTTTGGGTCAAACACAGCAATGTTTAAGGATTTGCACCAAAGCTCCTCGCTCTGCACTCTGGGTGCTGCTTGGCGAACCATATGGGATGCTGGTAACTGAACCTAGTTGGGGTTTGTGTAAAGCCTACCTGCTGTGCTATTGCTCTAGCCCCTTTATTTAGTTACTTAGTGGGGAGTGAAGATGTTTTTTATTTAAGCCAAGTGGATCTCATCAGTCTTGATTTTTCAGAATACAGTGTGGTGCTCTGCAATGCCTAATGTATTTTTTTGTTTGTTTGTTTTTGGGTCACACCCGGCAGTGCTCAGGGGTTACTCCTGGCTCTGTGCTCAGAAGTCACTCCTGGCAGGCTCCGGGACCTTATGGGATGCCAGGATTCAAACTACCATACTTCTGCATGCAAAGCAAATTCCCTACTTCCATGCTATCTCTCCAGCCCCCCTCCAGTTTCCTTGGGTTGTACCCTTAGATGTGGCACTTTGCTGAGTGTGATCTGTAGAACCTCTGTGATATCTGAGTGTGATTTGTGGAAGATCTCTCTTCACATATGTACAGGAACCAGGGGAGCAGCTCTGAGAGCAGGCATAGAAACCTCCCTCTCATGTCCTTGGTTTTACCCAGTAGAATCCACACTGGCAACTTTCGAGGTTGCCTTGTCATTGGTCTTGACAGTCGAGTGTGCTTCAGATCATTCTAGTACATAACTTGCATCATTTTCATTAATTTTAATCATATTTCCTGATTTCCCCCACATTGTGTTAGGGATTCAGTTTCATAAATATTGAACATCATGGCTTGGGTACTGTTGCTGTTATGGAGTGATATAAATTTCTTTGGAAATTACATTAAAGCCTACTAATTTCCTAGGAATGAATGACAACTAACAGATGAAAGGTTGCACGTTTTGTTTTTGAAACCCAGTCTTCTGTATACGTTTATATTTCTTACAAGTTGGTGGAGATTTGTGGCTGTTCATCATCTGGAGATGTGACCAAAACGACTTCATTTTCTGTGTTTCAGACCATTGCTTTCTTCATTTATTTGATTGGAAGACTAAATGATGAAGGACCATTTCTGATCCTTTGTCCTTTGTCTGTTTTGAGCAACTGGAAAGAAGAGATAGAGAGGTATGGTGATAGAGAGCTGGAAATTTCATTTCTAAAACCGATAAGATTATTTTATGGGCTATACACAAAATATGACAAAACTGCATATTGTTATAAGCAGTGCATTGATTTCTTCCAGAAAACTTTGACCCAAGCACTATAGGTACAGAAGATCTGATGGGGAAGGTGTGGATATATGCATGGGAAAGGGTATTACTGTTATTACAGTTAAGCATATTGAAGGCTAATATTTATTTGCAATATGTTTTTCTGAACTAAAGGGGAAGACTCTTTCAACTTCACATACACAACAGTTAACCAATGAGGAAAAGCCCTTTTCTTTTTGGAGTCAGCACAAACTTCTTTCAGATGTTTATTTAGTTCTTAGTGACTGGACCCAGAACTCAGCCCGATCGCAGGAGTGTCTCTGGGTTTGGAGTGTGGAAGGTTTGCAGCCCTTTTTCCAGGGGCTTATATTTCTGTTCCCCCTCCTTTTCCCCTGGCTGCAGATTTGCTCCAAGTTTGTCATGTGTGACATACACGGGTGACAAGGAGGAGCGAGCCCGCTTACAGCAAGACCTCAATCAGGAGCTTCATTTTCATGTGCTGCTAACTACTTTTGAGGTATCGGGACCTTAGAAGAAACCATGGGCTTATTCCATGTTTTTGAGAGCTCATGTTTTTCTGGGGAGGGGTATGGGGAGATGGCTATTTTTATTAGCTTTTCAGAGAGAGGTTGTTAGGAAAGGATAAGATTGTGCTCCAAGTTGGTTCACTCTCCCCATCTCCAATTTCATTCTTTCTCAGGGTAGGAGAAATAATATAAAAGGTAGGAACTTGCTTTGTGTGTGGCCTACCTGAGTTTGATTCCTGGTATCTTGAGCCCTTCCAGGAGTGATTCCTGAGCCCAGAGCCAGGGGAGCCCTGAGCACTGCTGGGTATGGGCCAATGAACCCATGAACCTCCCCAAATCAAGTTATTTTCTCTCCCTGATAGGGTAAAGGCTTCCTAGGGTGAGAGTACAAGGCTCCCAGGAATCAAATCTAATAGGAGAGAGAGAGAGAGAGAGAGAAGAGAGAGAGAGAAGAGAGAGAGAGAGGGAGAGAGAGAGAGAGAGAGAGAGAGAGAATGAATATGAATGGGGTAAGCAGACATCATTGACATCTCCTTTTTGTCTGTCTGGTGACAGAGCTTCTTAGAAATCAGCTCAGAACTTGTGATGAGTGAAGACAGCTCAACTAAATCAGTAGTTTAGGAGTGTTAACACGGAATTAATTTTTTTAGCATTAGCTTGTGTCCAGTCTGTCCTTTCTAGTGGTTCATTTTTCTTTCATTTTTCAGTTCTGCTTGAAAGACGCATCATTTCTAAAATCGTGAGTATATTGCAGTGTGTTGGAAATTGTATTGAATGGAATATGAGAGTCATGTCTTTCACATCTGACACTATGCCCGTCTCCTGTTCTGTTTGCTGGATATTCCTGGCCTATATTCCTTTTACTTGGTGGGCAAGGTGTTATAGTTCTAGAGTCTCATTAGCTCGTTATCTTCCTCATTAGCTGGCCTTTGGGTTAGTTATTTAAGCTCTGTGAGATTCAGCTTCTTCATCTGTAGAATGGGAATGATGACATTTCTAGCTTTGTTGAGAGGAGTGATTGAGAAAAAGATGTAGAAGGTGAATGGTTACTAGATAGTAGGTGGCATATGTGAAAATTGCATACACGCCTCTCAGAATGGCTGTTTGGGGCTTTTATTACAATCTAGTTGGTACATTTCTTGAGTCTTTTTCTGGACTAACTTAAAATGGCAATCATTGCTGCAAATCAACTTTTTGAAAGGAAATTTTTTTTGGTTTTGGTTTTTGGGTCACACCCAGCAGCTCTCAGGGGTTACTCCGACTCTACGCTCAGAAATTGCTCCTGGCAGGCTCAGGGGACCATATGGGATGCTGGGATTTGAACCACTGTCCTTCTGCATGCAAGGCAAATGCCTTTCCTCCATGCTATCTCTCTTGCCCCTTGAAAGGAAGTTTAAATAGACTTACACGTGCTAACTTTGTGGCCTCTTACCAACCAGCTTGTGAACTATATAGAACACGTAGGGTTAGGTTTTTCTTGCCAACCTATTGGGGATGACATGTCAAAGTTGATGGTCACAAATTGTAGTCATAGACAATGAAATGAAATGAGAACCAAACTTTAAATAGGAAAAAGGTGTTGATAGGAGTTGGTTCATTCTTTGTCATGTATATACTTCTCTGTGAGTTAGGTGAGAATTCTCTACCTTTAGTATCCTTTTCAAAGTGCTTTAGCAGAATTTTAACTCATATCTGATTTAAGTTCTTTGGAATTGCTTTTCTATTTTTTTACCTTATTTTGAAATACTAAAGAACTTCTCATAGATTTTTATCAGTGTTCTGTTTCATGCAAGTTTCAATTAAGTGGGCATTCTGAGTTTATGATTCTGAGGATATGATTTCCCCTCTTTTTCTTTTTTTATGATTAATATACAGTTTATATTTATTAAAGATCATGCTTTTGGAAAGACAGTTTCAATAATTACCAGCCAAACCAGGAAAAAAACATAGTACCGGGGGCTGGAGAGATAGTATGGAGGTGGGGCATTTGCCTTGCATGCAGAAGGACGGTGGTTCGAATTCCGGCATCCCATATGGTCCCCCGAGCCTGCCAGAAGTGATTTCTGAGCATAGAGCCTGAGCACTGCTGGATGTGACCCAACCCCCCCCCCCAAAAAAAAAACCCAGAAAAAAAGAAAACCATAGTACTGCCCTAAGAGGATATAGGGATATTCAGTTCATGGACCTCCGAAGTAAATAGGAAATATTAGGAGAGAAGTTTGGGTCCCTTTCTATAAAGTGTTCTACTCATTCATCAGAAAGGCTGTAGAGGCAAGTATATCCACTTATAAAAGGGTCGCTCATCCTGGATGCCTTGTTTCTAAATGGCAAGCAGACCTCTACAGCCAGCACTCAGAGCTGAGTTCCTGTTTTAAAGAGCTCAGTGCAAGCTAGGGAATTGGATTTTGGATTTTTCACCAGCAAGGTAGTCTTCCTATCTTGCAGCCGTTCCAGGTGAATCTGAGAACTTCCATAATGAAGAGACTGCTGTAGTGTTGTCTTACAGTATTGACCCCAAGAACATAGTTATATTTTGCAAAATTAGAGTATCTATTACTATATCTCACAGTGTGAAAATGGCCCAGAAATGTAACAAAACCTTGGCTTCAGTGAGGTCTATTCTAGAGTGTTAAGACTGTGCACACAGTATGGTAAAAATAGGAAGTTTTCTTTTGGTAATAGGCAGTAGATTTGTGGAACCATTTGGCTCAAGGGGGTTAGAAATGACCTTGTTCTACACTCCACTCAATGCTGGAGTTGCATCTGCCCCATTGGTACAGAGCAACCTCAGCATCTGCTGATGAGTGAGTCCCCTGACATCCTCCACTGAGCTAGAGTCCAGCTAGAAATCCCAGGCAGTATCTGAACCCTGGCAGGTGGCCATGAATGTTTCCTTTTGCTCTGACTTTGGCTCCTTCCTTTCTCTCTTCAGAGCATAGGTTCTTTGTCATTTGGGAAATAAGTTTCTTTAGCTGTCTCTTATCTAGATCTTGTCTGGTATAGTAGGCTCTTTGATACGAAGTTAATTTGGGTGTTTCTAATAGAATGGAGTGATCTGAGCCTGATAATAATTGCAGGCTAATAGTTTCTTGTTTAATGTGCCTGGTATAATTCATGTGTGATTTACCATTACTTGCATTTCTCTCTCACAGCTTCTCTTGGAGTGTTCTTATTGTGGATGAAGCACACAGGTTGAAAAACCAAAGCTCCTTATTGTATCAGACACTTTCTGAGGTAAACTGACAGGCCTGTCTTTGTTTTTATATGATTCCCTTATAGAAAACAGAGCTTAAAATTCTAGAGTTAATAATGTTAAAAAATTATTTTTTTCTAGCAAAGCTAAAGGAACATTTTGTGGATGACAGTAGTGCTTAATATGCTTGATTTCTTCTTCCTCTTATGTTTTACACAGGGGATAATGTTTACTAAAATCTGATTATCTAAGGAGTAGGACCATATTCCTAGTCTAGTACATTGTACTTTTGACAATGTTCCAGCATGCTTTTGATCTTCAAAGAGGCAATTCCTTTCTTTCTTTTTTTTTTGGCCACACCGGTGATGCTCAGGAGCTACTCCTGGCTATGTGCTCAGAAATCTCTTCTGGCGTGGGGGACCACATGGGATGCTGGGGGGGTCGAACCGTATTCCATCCTGGGTCTGCCGTGTGCAAGGCAAACGCCCTACCACTGCGCCATCACTCCGGCCCCAAAAGAGGCAATTTCTTTTTAAAAATCATCTCATTACGAGCTGGAGAAATAGTCCGGGACTTACAGCACTTCCCTTGCACATAGCTGACATGAATTCTATATCCAGCACTCCATGTTTCCCTGAACCCCACCAGGAATGTTCCCTTATCACTGAATCAGGAGTAAACCCTCAGCTTTGCTGGGTGTGGCCCAAAAACAAAGAAACAAAAAAAATCAAAAAAAAAAAAAAGGGATCTCATTATAGTTTCCTTATTAGCAATAGCAGACTAATGTCATAGGCCTTTTCTTCCATTTACTTTTTTCAAAAATGTGACTCTTCATATGGAATCAAGAACAGACCTATTGTGTGCTCTTAACTATTACCTCAATCACTTTTGTTTTGTTTTTGCTCTTCTTTTGAGTATGATACTCTTCACCTCATTCGCTTCTCTTTTTGGCATTTTGGCAAAGTACACAAGATGTGTAATTTGGTCTCTAGACTTAACTGTTTTTTATTTTGTTTCAGTTTTGGTTTTTGGGCCACACCCGGAAGTGGTCAGAGGTTACTCCCGGTTCTGCACTCAGAAATCGCTTCTGGCAGGCTCAGGGTACCATATGGGATGCTGGGGATTGAACCTGTGCTAGTCCTGGGTCAGTTGCATGCAAGGCAAATAAAACGCCCAAACTGCTGTGCTATTGCTCTGGCCCTTAACCGTTTTTTAATAAGGAGCCAATGGGACTGTTTGCGATTAAGGAGATATTTCTGCTCCCTTTTATATATTAAAATTCTTTAATATCTGCTGTGATATATACCCAAACATGAATATGTACATTTTTTTTTGTGGTTTTTGGGTCACATCCAGCAGTGCTCAGGGGTTTTTCCTGGCTCCGTACTCAGAAATTGCTCCTGGCCGGCATGGGGGACCATATGGGATGCCGGATTCGAACCGATGACCTTCTGCATGAAAGATAAATGCCTTACCTCCATGCTTTCTCACCGGCCCCGAATATGTACATATTTGTTAAAATATCAAGTATATTTTAAATATCAAAACTCAGTATCGTATGTGTGTATATTATACATAACACACATATATGTATGTATAGATAAACATCCTGCATTTAGATATTTATATATAAAACTATTAAATAGATAAAATTCTAAGTATAGGATATGGCTTTCTTGTTTGCTATTAAAAATTTATTTGAGGGGCCGGAGAGATAGCATGGAGGTAAGGCATTTGCCTTTCATGCAGGAGATCATCGGTTCAAATCCCGGCGTCCCATATCGTCCCCCGTGCCTGCCAGGAGCAATTTCTGAGCCTGGAGCCAGGAATAACCCCTGAGCACTGCTGGGTGTGACCCAAAAACCAAAAAAAAAATTTTATCTGAGGGGCCGGTGAGGTGGCGCTAGAGGTAAGGTGTCTGCTTTGCAAGTGCTAGCGAAGGAAGGACTGCAGTTCAATCCCCCGGCGTCCCATATGGTCCCCCCAAGCCAGGGGCAATTTCTGAGCACTTAGCCAGGAGTAACCCCTGAGCATCAAATGAGTGTGGTCCAAAAAACAAAAACAAATTATTTGAATTTTGGGGCATACCAAAGTGATGCTTAGTGCTTGAGGGTCCCTGGCAGTTGTCAGTGGAGATCAAACCCACTCAGGTCTCCTGCATGCCAAGCCTGTGTGCCAGTCCACCAAACCTTTGCTGAATTTTAAAATCTTGGATAGTTAAGTTTTTATTAATATCAGTTCACTGTTGATTTTTCTTAGTGAACTGATAAAATAACTTATTTTTCAATTTGTTATACTCTTTTTTTTGTATTGTCATCTGTTGTTCAGAATTTAAAGAATTTCTTTCTATTTGGAGCTACATGTGGCCCAGATCCTTCCTGAAGTTTTCCTACCTACATTTTTTTTTGCATTGATGCACCAGAAAGTTTTACAAAAGAACATGGTTTGGGTTCAGGTCTTCTTGCTTGTCATGGTGGATCCTGATGCTCTGGGTCCCTCTCACTGTACAAGCAAATGCTGCTGGAGATGAGCTCCTCAGTACACTCTCCCATACAGGTGACATCCTGGAGCTTAAGCTCTGCACAGGCTGAACGACAGTCACCAAGTGGAAGTTTCATGCATCCTTCTATTCACAATGGGATATAATTTATATCCCTATAATGTTGTCTCCTCAGGATTACTATCCTCTTTCTACTGTTGAAACTCTAGGTAATGTTTCCTACATGTGCACAGCTTGACCCTGAGCTCCTTGATTTCATTCAACTGTACATGAATACATTCAACTTTGCATGGTAAAAGTTGGTAGAGTTCTGCTGGTAGGGTGTTTGCCTTGCACAAGGTTGGGTTTGATCTCTGGCATGTTATATAGTCCCCCAAGCACCGCCAGGAGTGATTCCTGAGTACAGAGTCCAGGGAATAAGTCCTGAGCATTGCCAGATGTTGTTCCAAAAAACCAAAATCAAAAATAAAGAAACCCCAAGGTTGTGATGAGTAACACAGTCTGTTCATTCCGTTATATCCATTATTCTTTCCATACATTTTATTATTATCATTCTGTTATAAAGAGTCAAATAAATGGGTGGTCGGGAGCACATGGGCGAGGCTAAAGGTACTAACAGAATGTACCAAAATCATAATTTGTCAATCAGCAGAGAATCGGGAATGGGTGAACAGGAAGAAAGGCCAGTCATAGGGGACATAAAGATGGGTTCATATTCATATATGGATGTGGTGTCTAGTAGCTTCTTACATTGAGACTGAACTTCAGCACAATTGTGGTCTTATTATCTAAAGTACAATTCATAAAAGGGAGTAAAAGAGAATTTTTTTGCCTTTGTGTTTGAGTTCTCAGTAACTTTCAGTCTGCTGCTGACCGGCACTCCTGTCCAGAACAGCCTCCAGGAGCTTTACTCACTCCTCAGTTTCGTGGAGCCTGATACCTTTTCCAAGGAACAAGTGGAAGATTTTATTCAGCGTTACCGGAATATTGCGAATGAGTCAGAATCAGGCAAGTTTCCTTCCTCTATATAATGTCCAAGAGGTCTAGACCCAGGAACTTTTATAGTTAATGGTCAGTTGCTTGATTTATTTCTATAATGGCTATAGAAACGAAAGAAAGAATTCATAACCAGAGGGTATGTTTCAGGGAGATGAAATGAAAGAGCCTCATATAAATAAGGCTATATTAAGTATTGTCTGATTTTTTTTAGTTGTCTGCTTGTCTATGCCTCTTCTTGACTGTTTGAAGCTAAGATCTGCAGGCTTCTTTAGCATGTCATTTCTAGGAAGGACTGTTACCTTCCCAGACTACTTCCAGAGGTAGCAAATTTATAGGTGCTAGAGCCCAGATATTAACATGTGGGCATGTTCCGCTGCATATAAACACAAGTCTGGTATGGGTGGGTCATGGGAGCACAGGAACCTGTGCTCACTGTACAGCTGCTGCTGTAATCTTTGTCTCTCACCTTTGCCTCTCTTGCTGGCAGGCTTCTTTCTGTGTCTGGGATGGACTATTGTTTCAGAATGATCAGGCCAAACAAATGCGTTGCATGCCCTCTAGTTGCTATGTGTCTGGTCTGCCAGGAGGGTTGGTATAAAGGTATGTACCAGAACATTGACCATTCACAGAGGAAATGGCTGGAGGAAACTGCTCAGAGATGAATTTCCAGCTTAGGTTGTGGGGCGAAATGTAGGACACTCATCTAGATATCAGTGGGGCATATACATACTAAAAAAATAATTATTGTGTGTCTAAAATCCCAATTTAAGAGAGGCCTTCTATTTTTATTTCCTGTGTCTCAATATACTACATGAAGAATGATCGCAGTTCAGACTAGTCTTTGACATTCTTTACTCTGAGGGAAGGATTACGGTAGGGGTGGTTCAAAAATGCAGCATTAGTATTCATCTGTGTAACTTTGGTTGAGCTGCTTAATCTCTCTGAGCCTCATTTAACTTTGCTACTGAAATTTGGACAATATTACTAAACCTGCCTTAGATTTTGGAGTTACTACCTGAGTCGTGATATTAGAGGCAAAAAATTTATTGGAAATACAAGATCCATGGAAATGAGATTACTAATAAGAATCAAATGTTTTGATCTAGAGGATAATACAAGGATTTAAGAATTTGCCTTGCTTCCAGCTGATTCTGGATAGTTTCCCAGTACCACGTAAGGTCTCCTTCAGGACCTCTGACCTCTGAGTACAGAGCCAGAAGTAAGCCCTGAAGATCTCAGGGTGTTTTTTGAGAAAATGCAAAATAAAAAGTTCTTTGAGTATTCTGGACCTTTAATGTTTTAAAAAATAGATTTATCATTAGTTTGCATTATAGAATCATAGAATTTCATTTTAGAATTTCTACAATTCTATAACATTCCTATATAATGTTATAGGAATTATATATAGAATATATAAATATATAAGCAATATATAATTATATTTATATAAATAATATATATTATTTATAATAGAATATATAAATGTATAAACAATATATAATTATATATCTATATAGAGATAATATATTATTTTATTTATCTAAGTATATGAATAATTATATATTTACATATAAATAATATACAAATTTATATATAGTGTTGTATTAAATAATTAAGGATGGAGCTGGATGGCGATGGATGGAGGTGGATTTCTCTGTCTGCCATCCCAGGCCACGTGGCTCAGCAACCCCATGAACCGGCGAGTTTCAGGCCCAGGTGAAACGCGAAATCACTCACTCACAGGCAGGCTTCAGGAAGAATCATCTTTATTTATGCCCTAGCCACCACATGTGTGTGGCCTATCTCATAACCTTTCAAGCATACAGCCATTCTAGGCTTGCCCTGCGTCTTATTCTCTTTCAGCCATCTCCCTTAGAGAGCCCACCAGGGCCAAAAGGCAAAAGCCCCTTAATCTCTTGGCTTCCGGGTTTATCTATCTATTCCAAGACCCCTCCCCGGAATGGGCCGGGCTTTGCAGGTAAAGTCACACCTATTATCCGGTTCCCAAGACCCCTCCCAGAAATGGGTGGGTCTCAGATAAGTACCCTACAATATAGTATTTCTATAATCCTATAACATCATAGGATTTCAGGTGTTTAGCTTAACATATATAAACATGTATGTAAGATTCAACACACCTACCACCACTGCCAAGGTTCCAGTGACATCCTTCATCAAAAAGACCCCCTCATTGGTGGTGGGAATGCCTCTGATCCATTGTCACTATGTACCTTAAATATTACTGTGAAAGATTTATAATTCACTTTGTTCACAATAAAAATGAAAAAAAAATATCCCCTGGTGATGAGCCAGTAATGCTTTCAAAAGAAATAAATGCTGCAAAAATTTTCTTACCTTGCATGCAAAATTGGCATAAAAGTAAGAAGTAAAAGTAAATTGCCCTATGACTTTTCTTCAAGTTCATTATCTTGATTTTGTTTGTTTTCTCTTTCCACACAGCAAGTGAACTGCACAAAGTCTTGCAGCCTTTTCTGCTGCGGCGAGTGAAAGCTGAGGTGGCGACAGAGCTTCCCAAGAAGACAGAGGTTGTGCTATATCATGGCATGTCTGTGCTGCAGAAAAAGTACTACAAGGCTATTCTGATGAAAGACCTAGGTAAAGAAAGGACATCGAGGCCTGCAGAAACTTGATGGGTCTGTGGTTTTCATGCAGAAAAATAACTTGTGTTCATGCTTGTTTGTATAGGGGGAGTGTGGGATGGAATTTTGTATTCTGAATGACTTGTGGCTCGGTTCTGTGAATCTGGCAGAGCATCCTTAATAAAATATACCGTTGATTTGTACCTGTGAGGTTTTCTCCCCTGCTTTGGTTTTCCTTATTATGCCCTGTAGCTAAGCAAATGCTTCAGGCTTCTCAGTGATGATTAATAATCTCACCCTGACAGATATTGGACACATTGCAAACTGGAGTGGAAAGAAAGACTAGAAATGGAATTTTCCAGTTTACATTTTTGGGGGTTCCTTGGCTTCACAACAGTAGTGGAAAAAGGAATTTTATTTTCTGTTTGTTTTTTTGTTTGTTTTGGGGCCACATTTGGTGATATTTAGAGGTAACCTGACAGCACCAGGGACCAC
Source organism: Suncus etruscus (assembly GCF_024139225.1). Classification (NCBI taxonomy): domain Eukaryota; kingdom Metazoa; phylum Chordata; class Mammalia; order Eulipotyphla; family Soricidae; genus Suncus; species Suncus etruscus. The sequence continues at coordinate 35,435,550 of NC_064857.1, read as the reverse complement.
TTTTGGTGGGACTCAGGAAACTTTTTGGGGTACTAGGGATTGAATCCCTGGCAGCTGTATGCAAATACTGTTGCTATGCCCAGAATTTTAGTATTTTGAAAACAATAAAGCAAAAAATAGTCCCTAGTTCAATTTATAGTTAGGCTTCCTTTTATTTTATTTTTGGTTCATACTGCTGAGCTCAGGGCTTCCTCCTGACTCTCCTGGCAGTGTTTGGGGGATTGTGATGGGGATTGAATCTGGTTCGACTATGTATAATGCAAGCATCCTTCCTGCTATACTATAAGTCTGGTCCTAGGCTTCTGTCCAAGCAAAATGATGATTAAGAAAAATATGTAGTACATAAGAGAGTACTAGAGTGATAGTACAGTGGGTAGAGTGCTTGTCTTACACATGGTTGACCTGGGTTCAATCTCCAGCACCTCATTTGGTCTCTGAGAAATATACTACTGGAAATGACCCTTAAGCAGCCAGGAGGAAGCTCTGAGCACTACTGCCACCTTTCCTAAATAGTGCATAGGTATCTGGGGTCACGCCTGGTGAGACTTGGTTGCCTGGTCTAGATAGTTCAATGTCAGGGCAAGAAGCATCACTGTTCAGCTCTACATTGCTGAGAGCCACCATGGTCATGCCCAGAAGTGCTCAAGGGCCTTCAGGGCCATACTGTGGGAGCCCAGGGTACTCTAAAGCACCAGGGATCGAACCAGAAACCTGGGCATGCTAGGCACATGCCCCCAACCTGTGTGGTTCTTCCTGCAATTTGTCAAAAAATGGGAGGTTAATGTAAGCTAGAAAGCTATTATTGAAATGAGTTAAGACACTTATGGAGGGCCCGGAGAGATAGCACAGCGGCGTTTGCCTTGCAAGCAGCCCATCCAGAACCAAAGGTGGTTGGTTTGAATCCCGGTGTCCCATATGGTCCCCCGTGCCTGCCAGGAGCTATTTCTGAGCAGACAGCCAGGAGTAACCCCTGAGCACCGCCGGGTGTGGCCCAAAAACCAAAAAAAAAAACAAAAACAAAAACAAAAACAAAAAAAAAGACACTTATGGAAACCTAGAGGTTTATTGTTGTTCTGTAGCTAATTTATTTTCATTTAAAAAAATTTCAGATGCCTTTGATAATGAGACGGCGAAGAAAGTTAGACTTCAGAATATCTTGTCCCAGCTTCGGAAGTGTGTGGATCACCCATATTTGTTTGATGGTGAGACACTGACCTTTGCTCCTCTTCTATTGGCATTACTGTGGATGACATAAAAGTAAATGAAAGTAATTGCCTTTATTTCCTCTCTGTTTGCTCAGGCTTGTGGTTTGAATCTCATGTTTAAGTGATGTTGAATCTGTGGCTTAGACATATACCTAATCCACACTGCTTGTATCTGAGACCATGTGCCCAAGACCCTTGACTCTTTCCATTTGCCTCCTTTTATTTCTTAGTTCCTTTCTTACTCTTCTCACTTCGCCCTGCCTTGATATTTTTCCCCTTTCCTGTCCTCATATCTTGAATATATGTACAGGGCAATCTAGGCATACCTCCGTTGGTATCTAGTTATTCTATATAACACAGAAAATGAGATCAGTTAGTGTTTGTCCTTTTTTTTTTTTTTTTGTCTTATTTTGCTTAACAGAATATCTTCCAGTATCTTCCAGCAGCTCGTAATGAATTGGATAATTTCATCCTTCCTTGCAGCTGCATTTATTGTGCATATATATACGAACCATCACGATCCATTCATCTGGTGTTGGATACCTGGGTTGATTTGGATTCCATAATAGCTTAGCTATTATTATAAGTATATAGCAGTGAATGCAATGGATAATTGTATGCACATGTTCTTTGAATGAGTGTTTTGGGTCTTGGGCGTAGAAAACGAAAAAGTGAAATTTCTGGTTCATATGATATCTCTATTCTTACTTTTCTGAGAAATCTCAGTAATATACTATTTCCCATACTAATTTTCATAAGGCGTAAAATGTCATAAATTATTAATAGATTCCTATGAGAAATTTAAGGGAAAGCACTGCTGGAAACAATATAGATTCCTGAAAGGTCCCTCCCCCCGGTTTTTTTTTTTTTTTTCGGGCCACACCCATTTGATGCTCAGGGGTTACTCCTGGCTAAGCGCTCAGAAATTGCCCCTGGCTTGGGGCGACCATATGGGACGCCGGGGGGATCGAACCGTGGTCCTACCTTGGCTAGCGCTTGCAAGGCAGACACCTTACTTACCTCTGGCGACACCTCACCGGCCCCCTCCCCCCGGTTTTTTAACTTCTGGGCTATACCCAGTGGTACTTCTGGGCTACTCCAGAACCTCTGCTAGGATCTTCTAGTATCACCATCATTCCTGATGGTGAATGATGTGTGAATCACACTCTCTGAATTCGGCGCCTGTGTTCCAGCCTGTTGAGCTGTGTCCTAGTTCACTTTCACATTTTATTCTCACACCCTTATGAGAGTTATGAGTTTATATGTCAAAGCTATTTCTAATTTTTTTTCTAGAGTAAGTTTTGGTCTTTTTTTTGCCACTAGCATTTCCCTGTGCCTCATTTTCTGCTTGAGTGGTTTTCTTCCTTGGATGAATGTGGATTGGGAGTTTTGGGTATGTAAGGCTCCATGATCCATGTTAAGCTGCACTAGACTGTCAATGAGTCATGGTGAAATACTTTAAAGACAGTAGAGGCATAGCCCATTAGCAACTAGAAGTGGCTTGATTTCTTACTGTGGCTTGGCCCAGGTTCCTCTATTCAGGGTGCTAGTCCTGAACAGTGGGGGGGGGGGGGAGGATTTATGCCACTGGAGGTGATTTTCTTCTTTTCCAGGGGTGGAACCTGAGCCTTTTGAGGTTGGAGACCACCTGATTGAGGCCAGTGGGAAACTTCATCTGCTGGACAAACTGCTGGCATTCCTGTATTCCAGGTTGGTGGTAACTTTACCCTTTCTGCTCTGAGTCAGTGACTGTTATCTCAGTCATAAGCAACTCACTTATGGGGGATTATTCCAGTTTTCTTTTCTCAAGAGAGTAACTGAAGTTCTCTTTCTTTGCAACTGCCTTACACCCATTCTATCCCTACCCAATCCCTCTCAAACATCCTAATCTAACCCTTGATAGTACCGTGGCTTAATCTGTAACTGGGTTACCTGGTCTGTGTTTACCATATTACTCCTCTTACTGTGTGTTCTCGTAGGACACTTGATAACACTAAGCATATATTGTTTAATTATATTGCATTGAATTGGCATATAATAAATGCTCAGTAACTTTTTTTTTTGACCTTTGGGGCTTGGTTTGAACTCAGGGAGAAATTGGGTTGGGGCATTGGGTTGGAAGATCATTTCACTTCTGGAACTTGTAAAGGCTTGGCTAAATGTTCAAAGATGTGGCCTTGTCTGATCCACCACTTCCCAGCAGTGCAGACACATCTAGAAAAAAAGAATTCCGGGGCCGGTGAGGTGGCGCTAGAGGTAAGGTGTCTGCCTTGCAAGCGCTAGCCAAGGAAGGACTGCGGTTCGATCCCCCAGTGTCCCATATGGTCCCCCCAAGCCAGGGGCGATTTCTGAGCGCTTAGCTTAGCCAGGAGTAACCCCTGAGCATGAAACGGGTGTGGCCCAAAAAACTAAAAAAAAAGAAAAAAGAAAAAAAGAATTCCATATTACCAGGGATCTCATAGTTGTCTCTTTGGCACCTGGCCAACCTAATACCCTAGACCTGGAAAAACTCCAACATTCAGATTGTACAAGGCAAATGATTGCATGTCTTACTGTCCTTAGCTGTCTCTGTGGATCATTTCTGGGGATTTGATTGTCTCTGTGGATAAGTGAGTTGGAGCTAGAGAGGACACAGACTTGTCTTCTGTCTATCTTTTTCACATCACTGCTGATGAGATATGCTGGAGAGGTTGTGGAATTTTTAGGGCAAAGAATGGTAGATGCCATTACTGCCCCAAGCCTGCCTCCCTGGCATACACAAAATAATTACTTTATATTGCTTATTAAAACTAACGTAGTGGGGGCTGGAAAGTAGGTAGGGTATTTGCCTTGCACGTGGCAGATCTGGGATGGGCCTGGGTGCTGGATTCCCCAGCATTCCACATGGTCCCCAAGCCTGCCAGGAGTGATTTCTGAGCACAGAGCTAGGAGTACCATATATCTCTGTTGAGGCATGCTTAACATGCTGACTAGTCATATGGGTTCAGACCCTCAAATACATGTTTTTCATCCTGTAAATGAGTGTGATCATTCCATGTCTGTCCCTTTTCTCTGACTCATTTCATTCAGCATGATACTCTCCATGTATGTCCATGTATATTGGCTTCATTCTTGACTTAATCCATTTTGCTTCTTGCTTTCTCCTCCTTTCACATGGACATTTTCCAGTGTATCATATATTACACTGTGATTGTGAGCTGTCACCAGTTCTTGTTTCTATAAAGCAGTGCTTCTTAGATCTTTGAACTGAAGTAGCTGTGGATAAGAGTGCAGTGACCTTGCACCCACTAAGCCACACATTCTTCAGGGGGCTTATTTAACTTTTGTGCATTTGAATTTGGTCTTTTTCTCGTCACATTTGTTTCTTTATCTGGGTGTCCAAATAAGGTTTGTAGTTTTGTCCATTTGTCACATGGATGAAGGTATGCAATTCGGAGGACTGCTGTTCCTCTGTGCTTTGTCTCTGTCAGAGAAAGGTTCAAGGATTAAACAGTGTAAAGAGCTGTGGAAAGGTTCAGAGAGTGCACACCCAAGGTGTCATTGGGCAGTGCTCTTGAGGGAGCCATGGGGTGGGGTGTAGTGTAAAGGTTTTTCTTTTCGAAATTTTGTGTAAGTTTTTTTTGAGGGATGACTACCAAAGGATCCCAAAGAGGCCTAGGGGCCCCTCCTCACATTTCTTGGTCAGCTGGCTATGGGTTCAATGTGAGGGCCCAGAGTGTAGTGTTGGGAGGGTCCTGCAGTGTCTGGGATGGCCTAGATGGTGTCAGGGCCTCCAGCTCTGCACCCAGTGATGCTTGGGGGACTATGTAGTGCTGAGGATTGAGACGGGGTCAGCCACATGCCAGGCAAGTGTCTTCACCTCTGTGGTACTTCACTAGCCCTGGTAGTAGTAAGCCCTTAGGCTTACTAAGCTTACTAAGAAGAGAAATTTGCACTAGCTGTTGGGCCTGAGTGGCATGGGTGGGGTGTGCTAAGGTTGTTCATGAGAATAAAGACCACATGCTTGCTTATGTGTCATGTGTATCATTAGTGCCTACTTAGGCAGATAATGGGTGTGTGAGTTAATATGTGTTTTGGGCTTCATGAGGGAAAAGTAAAAGATTAGGATTCTCTCTTCATTGAGCCTCTTCCACCAGCTCATTGGAATGGTTTTCTAAAATTTATTTGTTCTCTGTCTCTCTTTCTCTCTCTTTCATCTTTTTTGTTTTTCACTGCCTCATCTGGAACATACTGAAGGATCTGACATTGCAGAAAGAGGTCCTGTAGTCATTCTAGGACCTTTTGTTCTCCCTGATGCATTGATTCGTGTTCTTGGGACTGTCCCTGCTTTAGTTGGAGAGCTACTGCTTTGCAGGATATGACTGCATGTAAAACTATATTTATCCTTTTATAATGCTTTTACTTGCTGTGAGGCAGTCTTTCTAAGTAATTAGGACACTTACATTCATGCTTCAGTATTTCATATATTTATAACCTTGTATTCTTTTTTTCTTGTTGTTATTGTTGGGCCACACCTGGTGATGCTCAGGAGTAACTCCTGGCCCTGCTCTCAGAAATTAATTCTAGTGGTCCTTGGGGGACCATGTGGGATGCTCAGGATTGAACCCAGGTTGGCTGCATGTAAAGCAAATGCCCTACCCTATAAACTATTGCTCAAGTCTCATAACCTTGTATTTTTTGGTAGGTTTTATGGAAGGAAAACTCATTTTAAGTACTATTGTAATCGACAATTAATCTTTTTCTTGCCAGGGGCCATCGAGTTTTGCTTTTCTCCCAAATGACCCAAATGTTGGATATTCTCCAAGATTACATGGATTATAGAGGTGATGTAGCCTGGTCATAAAATTGTTCAAGCCCTTTTAGACTTAAAAATTCTAGTTAAGTCAATGAGAGTCATCTGGGGCATGAGGAGTGATAGAGAAGAACAGTAAAAGAACATTATTTAGGGGAAAAGGAAGGCTGAAAATTAGGAGAAAGGGCCAGCAAGATGGTAAAGAGGGTATGGTGCTTGCCTTGTGTAGATTAAATTAGGGTTTAATCTAGAGTACCCCATATGGATCTCTGAACCCCAACAGAGATGATCCTGATTTCAGAACCAGGAGTAAGCCCTGAGCACAGCTAGTTGCATCTCATTGAAAAAAAAATCAGGAACAAGTATAGATAGAACACAGAAATAAACATACATGTTCCCTGCTGAGGTGATTTAAAATTGAGAAAATGTGTGTTCAAGTGTTTCTGAAAGTTCAAGATAAACCATTTCAGTGACATGGTATTCTAGTATCTTGCAACCTTTAGCTTTGAATCAACTAAGATTTGGGGAGGAGGGAGAATTGGGACATTGGTGATAGGAATGCTGCACTGGTGATTGGGGGGGGGTGTTCTTTACATGACAGAAACCCAACCACAATCATGTTTGTAATCAAGATGTTTAAATAAAATATTATTAAAAAACATGAATATTGGAGCCGGAGAGATAGCACAGCAATAAGGTGTGTTTGCCTTGAAGCAAAAGGATGGTGGTTCGAGTCCCAGCATCCCATACAGTCCCCCGAGCCTGCCAGGAGCGATTTCTGAGCATAGAGCCAGGAATAACCCCGGAGCGATGCTGAGTGTGACCCAAAAATAAAAAAAAAAAAAAATAAAAAAAAGATAACATGAATATTGAAATGATAGAGTTGCTATACATATCAACCAAAGAAAAGAGAAGGGCAGTTGATTTTCTCTATATTCAGAAGGTAATGGAAGTTATTACCTGGGGATGCTACTTGATATATTATAGAAAGTATGAGGGCATGACAGGAAAAAGTTATAACATTGGTGAATCTTGATAACCATGATAAGAAACATTAGCTCTGGACCTCACTACTTAAGTACAATATATAAATCCCCATAGCCTCAAGCAGAACTTGAGCATACATTTCTCCTTTCCACCATGGGTTTGAAACTTCACCAGAAGCTTCCTTGGTACCTTGGATGGGCTTATCATCAGTTTGCTGCTTACACATATGAGAACTGTGTCTCAGCTGGGCTGGCAGCTGCCACACAGCATAGTCTTCAAGGTACTTTTGGGTTGCTTAATTTATTTGGGATTGATTAGTGATTCCATGAATGCCTAGTAGACCAGTGGCATGAAAATGCACTACTAAGAAACAAAAACAAAATTCCCCAAGCCTAAAGTAGGATGTTCTGGTGAGTTCAATTGAAAAAAAAAAAACCCAATAAAATATTTCCACTCATATTAGAAGTTTCCCCCTCCCATGGTATTTACTTAAACTAGATGGCATGACTGTGCCAATTGGGAGACACAATTGGCATTTGTGTTTGAGCTCACAGTGTATGTAGAATACTCGAAGAGAGTAAACATGTCTGTTTTCTTTATCTGTGTGAAGGTTACAGTTATGAGCGTGTGGATGGCTCTGTGAGAGGAGAAGAGAGACACCTCGCCATCAAGAACTTTGGCCAACAGCCCATTTTTGTCTTTCTCCTGAGTACGAGGGCAGGTAGGTCCTATCAGTATGAACAGAAACAGGCATTAAGGGGTTTTACCCTGCTTCTCTCTCACAAACAGTAGAACTTCCCCCTTAGTTTTCTGAGAGCTTATGCCATGACTCAGAAGTGCAGAAAGTGGAAAGCTGAGGAAGTAGATAGTTGAAGTAGATGAAGTTGAATAAGAGATGGGGCTTTCAGCATAGACTCTTCTCTGTTCATCTTCTGTACACTCTCAGCGCCTCAATGAAGTAAGGCTGAAACTTGAACCTGTTGAACAGTAATTGTATTGCTGGGGCCTTAGATATGTGAGGTTCCAGGTTTAATTTCTGGCAAGACATACACATAAATACACACACACACACACACACACACACACACTTTCACATACTAATTTTTTTCTAATCTACTTTAATCATTGACTCAATGCAGAAGGATTTCTGTAGTTTTGTAAAATATATATAATATATAAATATATAATTTTATATGTTTATATAGCTTGTATATATGTGTGTATATATATTTGGATGTAGCTCTCCTTTCCTATCAAGTATTTAGGAAATGAGAGGCTGGAGAGAGAGGACGGGGATTAAGGAATTTTTCTTACTTGGAGGATTCAATCCCTAGTACTACCTAAAGTTCCCTGAGCCAGGAATGATTCCTGGTTATAAAAGGTTTAAATTCTGAACACCTCTAGATATGGCCCCAAAACAAAAAGAAATGAGATCCTGTCTGTTGTTTGTTCTTTCTCTTTATTTATTTAAAAAAACGTTATTTATTCATTGATTAATTGGTTTTCGGGCCACCCAGTGGCGCTCAGGGGTCACTCCTGGTTCTGCACTCAGAAATCACCTCTGGCAGGCTGGGCGACCACATGGGATGCCAGGAATCAAACCAGGTCTCTCTCGGGTTGGCCATATTCAAGGAAACGCCCTACTGCTGTTCTATTTCTCCGGCCCTGCTTGTTCTTTCTCAATAAATAGCTCTGGAATAGTATTGTAGCAATTTAATAGTGTGGTTTAAAAAAATGATGATAAGGGCCAGAACCAGAGTGGGTAAGGTGATTGCCTTGTGTGTGACTGACCCGGGTTCTAATCTGGGCATCCTACATGGTCCCCTGAGCATCACCAGGAGTGATTCCTGAGTGCAGAAGTAAACCCTGAGCACTGCCAGGTATGGCCCAGAAACCAGTTAACCAACCAAACAAAAAATGGTGATAATAAAAATTGTTGGCTTTTTAGAATTAGTTATAAAGTTGTCTGTACATGACTTGTCATAAGCATTATAACTACTATATATAATATTTGCTGTACTTTTAAGAAAAGTTTTTGTTTTCTTTCATAAACCTTAAATTGCAGTCAGTTCTCAGAGGTGAAGTTATTCTTAAATGTCAAATAGAATTTGACTCAGAATATTTTCACTATTTTATTTTTCACTTGGCCCAAATCTTCATAGAATAGATGCAGGAACACTAAAGGGATATGTGTTATTTGTTATGGAGAGCAACATCTTTATTATAAAGACAGTTTAGTCTTTTGATTTTTGGGTTACATCTGGTGGTGGTTGGGGACATGAAGTGATGGGAGTGAGACCCAGGAATCTGCATTTGAGTGATACACTCCAGCCTCTGAGCCTTCTCCCTGGCACGAGAGAGTTCAGTCTTAGAAAGCATTTAGCGAGTGCCATGTACTATAGGATATTTACATGGGATGTTACAGGTAGTCTTTGAGCATAAAGAGATTGTTTTATCTGTGTATGTCTTAGCTCTGTATTACAATATGTCCAGATTTATCTTACCTTACTTCTGAGAGCAGAGACAGCTCCGTTATGCTTTCCTGATTTCATCACTCTTTTATTCAGAGAGCAGCACGATAGTTGAAAATCTAAAATAAGGAAGAAAGAGTTTTCATCTTTTTAATCTCCTTGGAGAACTCAGAATCAGTCAAAACAGAATACTCCTTTGAAGGAATCAAAACAGTCCCAAACACTGATCTTTTTCGAAAACTATCTGCCATATGTGCTATTGTTTTTTTGAACTGTTAGATTTGTGACATTCTTATCACTTATTTAACAGGTTTTCCTCCAGCTTTCAGTTGTTCTGTTATTGAGTTAGATGGCCACCAGGTGGCAGGGAGAACTCATGACTGTCCTCAGCTAGAACTTATTTACAAAATACCACCTTAAAGTAGAGTTGCCCTTAACATTAATCCAAGAGGGGCTAGAGCGATAGTACAGCGTGTAGGGCATGAGCCTAACCTGCTTCCTTTCTTGGCACCCCATATGGTTCCGTGGAGCCTCTCCAGGAGTGATCTCATAGTGCAGAGCCGTAGCCACTGTGCAGAGTCAGAGTATTTAGCATCTTTGGGTGTAACCCCCAAACAGGAACAAACCGTTCTCATGCATTGGCAAAGAACTACAACCAGCACGCCTGCTGACTCATGCTTGATGGCCCCTCTCACCCCCACCAAATCGTGGACTGTTGCACGATACAGGAATCGGCCTCAGCAAAACTCCCATCTCAAAGACACTATATGGTCTCGTAATGCAGGAAAGCATTTCTCCAACTCAATTCCAAGGCCTGTGAATTGATAAGTACCTTGGCTTTTACTCCCCACAAGAATATATCAAAAGACCTAATTGGGAGTCTTATATTGCCTATGGAACCTGTATAACAATACATCTTAAGATGTGTATTCCTAAATATACAAGTAGCCTCCTCCACCACTTGTTTTATTCGAATACCTTTTCTTTTTAACTCAGTTTTATTTATTTGTTCTATTTTAATTATTCTTTTTTTTATCCACGCACAGAAATGCTTAATTTCTGGAATAATTACAGTAATAAATACAGTAATTCTAGGAATTACTCCTGGTGGTGCTTGAAATGGGATGCTGGTGATTGAACTTGGTAGGGCACGTGCAAGGCAACTGCTTTATTATTTACTATTTACTATGTACTGTTCCTCTGGCCCCAAGAATAAGATTATATTTATATGTATATAAGTTACTTTATGTAAAGACCATGATCTTTAAAGATCGTTGATCACAATACATTTGTTTCCAGGTAAATGGGAGCGGCACAGTTAAAAAAAGAACAGAAAAGAACAATAAGAAAAGAGAAGCAAAAAAAAAGTACAGCAATAAGAAAATTTGTGAAAATCATTGTCTTTCTCAGTGAGATCATTAAGTTATTGTCAGAAGGTTTACTAAGCTCTTGTTGCTTGTAGAATAAGATTTTTGTTTTATTTTGTTTTGTTTTGGGGCCATACCCAGTAGTGCTCAGGAATTATTCCTGGCTTTGCTCTAGAAATTACTCCTGGCAAGCTCAGGAAACCATATGGGATGCTGGGAATCCAACCTGAGTTGGCCATGTGCAAGGCAAACATCCTATCTACTGTGCTATCACTCTGTCTCCCAAATAATATAATTTTAATGTGCACCACACTTTAATGAAATATGTGCCTGGAAAGGATCATGGGATGGCCATGCCGGTTTAAAAGCATAATCCCTGGTGCCAGGACCTGTGGCACTGAATCCTGGTTCTTTCACTTTCTTATTGTGCAACTCCAGTTTGTCCCTCAATTTCTCTGTGCTTCTAGAACCAACATTCATTAAATAGTTGTAACTACTCATGGAGTTGTTGTAAACACAGCACAGGTTTTGCATTTCTCAATCATCTTACCTGTCTCTTTATTCCAACATTAATGTGAAGGAATTAGTTAGAATGTTCTTGCTGGCTTTGTTTTGATATCCCATTTTGTTGTCAGTAACTCTTGCATGGATTATTCCTTTTGTTGGTGAGGGTGTGAGAAAGTTGGGCCACACCTTTAGTTCTGGAATCAAACTGGGATTTGATACACCTTTACCTCTTGTGCCATTTCTTCAGCCCCAAACATTATTCTTTAATTCAGTCTCCTGAAATAAGCCCTTTAAAAGTCACCTGTCTCAATGTGGGCACAGTGACCCTACCAAGAGGGTTTTGTTTTGATGAATTCCCACAGGAACCAGAGGGAAGGATGTCAACTTGCCTTCTTGGATCTAGCTAATTTGCAAAGCCTGGGAGCCTTTTCAGACTTTCCCCTGCAGCACTGAGCCCAGACTAGAAAGTTTCCCCTGAATTCTTGGCTTTCAATGTTTTTTTGTTTGTTTGTTTGTTTTTATTTATTTTTTTTGGGCCACACTCGTTTGATGCTCAGGGGTTACTCCTGGCTAAGTGCTCAGAAATTGCCCCTGGCTTGGGGGGAACATATGGGACGCTGGGGGATTGAACCGTGGTCCTTCCTTGGCTAGCGCTTGCAAAGCAGACACCTTACCTCTAGCGCCACCTCACTGGCCCAAGAGTTTTCTGTTCTTCTCAGGGATGCGATGTCTTCTTTTCTGCTAGCTATACTAGGGATATTGCTACCTAGTTGTAATGTGCAGTTGCAGTGAAGAACTTTTTCTTTTTTTCTTTTGAATAGCTCCCACAGCAGAAGACCTTGCTGGTATTTAAAATTGCTTTCTGAAGGACCCTGGCCTCTCCTAAGTTCTAGTTCTTAATAAAATACAGTCGTGATTTTATTCTTTTTGGCCACACCCAATAGTGCTTAGGGGTTTTTTCTAGTGTTGCTGGGGTGGGGGTGAAGGAAATAATTCCCTGTGGCCCTGAGGGTCCATGTGTTTCTGGTGATTGAAAGCTTGTGCTCAGCCTGTTGCGTTACCTCTTCTGCTCACATCATGATTTTTAAATGGCTTCATGCCACTAATTTGTGAGTCTAGTTTTGTTACTTAGTCCTATTTTTTACTAGTTCAGATTTCCCGAGTCTTAGTGGTGGTGATGTGAGGAAATCTTGTAGACCAAGACCGTGAATGCCAACATTATTGGAACTATGTAATCAAAACTAATATATATATATATATATATATATATATATATATATATATATATATATATATATATATATATGTATATTTGGTTTTTTGGACCATAGCCAGTGGTGCTCAGATCTTACACCTGGCTCTGCTCCTGGTATCACTCTTGTCAGAGCTCAGGAACCACATGACCACATGTGGGGATTGAACCCAGGTTGTATGCAAGGTAAGTGCATCCAAAAGTACCCCTTTTTTATGGCATAACTCAAAGAAAGAGAGAGGGGCTGGAGCGATGGCACAGCGGTAGGGCATTTACCTTGCACATGGTCGACCCAGGACAGATGGTCGTACGAATCCTGGCATCCCATAAGGTCCCCAGAGCCTGCCAGGAGTGATTTCTGAGCAAAGAGCCAGGAGTAACCCCTGAATGCCACTGGGTGTGGCCCAAAACCATCCAACCAAAAAAAAAAAATGAAAAATAGAAAAGTGAGAGAATGAAAAATAGAATAAAATTTTTCCAACCCTGGCAGCTCCTGCAGTCAGGGAGTGCTTTAGTCAATACAAGGCTCTGGAGTTGGGGGTGGGGTATGGTTTGAAGGAAAAAGCCACATTGTTCTTGATGGATGGATCCCATGCTTCTCACTGACCAGTGCATCTCAAGTTTCTCCTTTCTACTCCCCAGTCACGATGCTACTGCTCAGACACCTTGCTTTGCTTCCAGGTGGTGTTGGCATGAATTTAACAGCAGCAGACACTGTGATTTTTGTGGATAGTGATTTCAATCCTCAGAATGACCTGCAGGCAGCTGCCAGGGCTCACCGAATTGGCCAGAACAAGTGAGAGATTCAATCATTGGCATCTTCCATGAAATTTCTGGGGTGGGGAGGAGGTGGGGAATTATGTCTTGGTATAAACTATACTAGAGGGAAAAAAAGCCTACTAGGGTGTTAGCCCAGCTCTCCAGCTGATTCCTGGAGGCTTGCTGGGGCAGATACAATCTCCATTCAAGCTTGTGTTGTTAAAAAAAAAATCAGGGCTGAAGACATAGTACTGTGGGGAAGGAATTTGCTGTGTACAGCTGATCCTGATTCTGTCTCCACTATGCTCTGTGGTCCCCTGAGCTCTGCCAGAAGTGATTCCTTAGTACAGAGCTCTAGAAATTATGCTTGAGCACTGTTGGATGTGCCCCGCAAATAATCAAAATCAAATAGTGAAAAGACACTAAGAACCTCTGAAAAACTTATCTTGTTCTTTCTGAATCAAACCCCAATTTAATTCCAAAACAATCTTGGAGTTAGGAGGCTAAATGACAAAGATCTTTTCCATGACCCAAGGCTAACCAAGCTCTCCCAGAATCCCCCCCCTCCCCGCAACAGATAGACATGGACCCCAATTGAAGCCACTGCCATATCTTCCTTGGCTCTCCTGATGGGCTATTGTGAGTTCTCACCAGTACTCAGCTGTACACAGCTCATTTCCCTTGAGTTGGGCCCTGAATGTTGCTCTTTGGCTTTGCTCCTGTCTGGTGCATCTCCTTGGCATGCTTGTGCCCAACTTTGCACCACCCTTGTTGGACCTCATACAGGACTGTCAAAGTTATTCGGCTGATTGGTCGTGATACCGTGGAAGAGATTGTGTACCGGAGAGCAGCCTCTAAGCTGCAGCTCACCAACACCATCATGGAAGGACATTTTACTATGGGTGCTCAGAACACTGTGGCCAGCCTCCAGGTAGGTGCAGGACTGTGTTCTTCATCTCCATTATGTCCTAAGTCACAGGCAAGTGCTCTTTGTGAAGCAGAAGTGAGTGGAAAGAGCCATGACTCTCCACTCTTTCCTCAACTACATGTTTATTCCCTGGTCATCTTTATACCATAGTCTCTCCATATCAGCTGCTATAGGAGCTGAAATGGATGTGCCAAATTCAGACTAGGGATACAGAGTATCAAGAATTGGTTCTGATGTCTTCTGACTTGGATTAAAATCCAAGGCCAGGGGCTGGAGCAGTAGCACAATGGGTAGGATACTTGCTTTGAATGTGGCCTACCTGGGTTCAGTCCCTTGCATTCTAAATGGTCTCCTGAACATTGCCAGGAAATATCCCTGAGTGCAGAGCCAGGAATAACTCCAGGGCACTGCTGGGTGTGACCTGAAAACATAATAACCTTAATCTCTTGGATTTTTACTGTGTTTGCTTTTCTAAAAATCAGAGTGCTGCAGTCCTTTGAGAAGGTTAATAGAATCAGGTGAAATAAAGAGCTCAGCAAAATGAATGATGATCATCTAAACCACAATCTTAGCCTCACACTTTTTGATCAATGAGCTGCATTTTCTTCATACTCAGAGGAGAGTGAATGGAACCAGGGATTCAAAATTATGCCAGAGGAGCAATGGAGGAAAGGCTAGAGTTAATTGCTTGAAAGAGGGAACACTGGGTAGAAAACAAGTGACAACTTGGCTATAGATGTAGATGCATCTTGTTGCAGCTCCTGGGGTTAAAATTAGGACCCATATTCTAATAGATCCAGAGACAATCTGGAACTCTCTCTCTCTCTCTCTTTGATTGCCTCGCATTTGTTTGCATGAGCAAAATGGAGACCTTTGTGTTTTCTTCTTTCTAGTTGAGTGAGATCCTCAAGTTTGGTTTGGATAAACTGCTGTCATCTGAAGGAAGCACTATGGACACTGTGGACCTGGAATCAATTCTGGGGGAAACAGAAGATGGCCAGTGGGTCTCTGGAGCCTTGTCAACCGCAGAAGGAGGAAACAGTGAGGAAGAGGAAGGAAGTAAGTGAGGTGCGAGGACAAAGCAAGAGGAAGTAGGAATGAGAGTGGTGGGAATCTGGGAATCCTGGCTTCTCTCTGTGAGATCCCTTTCCTATACATCTCATGTTGCATCCCAACCACCTTGATTTAAAACTTAATCCAAGAGGGCCAGAGAGATAGCACAGCGGTAGCATGTAGCGGATCCATGATGGACAGCGGTTCGAATTTCAGCATCCCATATGGTCCCCTGAGCCTGCAAGGAGTGATTTCTGAGCTCAGAGCCAGGAGTAACCCCTGAGTGTCACTGGATGCGACACAAAAGTTAAGAAAAACCAACACCTTAATCCAAGAGATCTTCTTGAGCCAACTGAAAATTAGACAATTTTGCCTAAAAGCTTGCCCTCAAAGCTTTTCATTTTGTCCATTTTCTCCTTTGGTTGCATCTTTTCCTTTTATTTTATTTTATTTTTGCTTTTTGGGCCATACCTGGTGATGCTCAGGAATTTTTCCTGGCTATGCGCTCAGAAATTGCCCCTGGCTTGGGGGACCATATGGGACATTGGGGGATCAAATTGCGTTCTGTCCTAGGTTAGTATATGCAGGGCAAATGCCCTACCGCCTGTGCCACTGCTCCAGCCCCGCATCTTGTCCTTTAAAATTTTTTTTCATTAAAGCACTGTGGTGTATAAAGTTAGTCATAATTGAGTTTTAGACACCAGTGCTCTAGCACCAAATCACCAGCATCTTTCCCTTTAATAGTAAATCCTTCTGCTGTTAGCTCGGGCTCTGCACACCATGGTCCCTCTTTTGAATCTCAGAACAATTTTGTGTTTAAATTGATTAACAGAAGTTGTTTATTTTGCATGCAAATTATGCACTATCGTGTGCTTCAGATTCCTGTTTGTGTTTTTGTGTCTTCCATGCGAAGTTTTTCTCAGAGGTGCTGTTATTTTTTATTCTTTAGTTCAAGGTGCACAGATCATCAGATGACTGTCCTTTTCCTGGTTTCTCTTTGAATTTGATTTATGCTTGTCATTTTTGTCCATTTTGTTTTTCTTTTTTGTCCATACCTATTGTGAGTATGTGAGTTGGATTTGGATTGGTTTTCCCCTAGTAGTAAACCTCTTCTCAGGGTTGTAATGATGTTGTTCACGTGTCCCAGTATCAGCAGGATTCAGTGTGGACTGGGTGAACAAATACGAGAATCTCACTAGACTCCTCCATTCAAGATGATCTTACTCCATTGATACAAAGAAGTACAATTTGTTTACCAATTTGACTGACATTGGCTTCTGATCCAGAGAGTCTCTTGTGGGACTTCCCACTTTCTTCTTCCCTTCACCCTAAAGCTGTCAAGGGATGTCTCTGTTCTATTATTATTATTGTTGTTTTGGGGGCTGTACCTGGCAATGCTCAGGGATTTCCTTTGATATACTCAGGGAACCATATAGGATGCTGGGGTCAACTTTGTGCAAGGAAAGTTCCCTACCTGCTGTATTATCTCTTCTCCCCCAATGGGTATCTCTATTCTACGCCATCTCTTTCCAAGAAGCTTTTGCACTTCCAACACTGACTGCCATACTTGTAGTTCCTTCTTTTCAACTCCTTATTTCAGTTTGCTGCTCTGATCTGCTAAAACTCAGTCCTATCTTTTGGTCTTTTGGGAAGGATTGGTTTTATCTGATAAGGGTGGAACCGGAGCCTTTTTCTTTTAGCTTTTCTGTTTGCCTGTCCTCTGTCATATGGATTCCTGCTCTGCTAGCTTGCTTTTCTTTTTTCTTTTCTTTTCTTTTTTCTTTTCTTTTCTTTTTTCTTTCTCTTTTCTTTCTTTCTTTCTTTCTTTCTTTCTTTCTTTCTTTCTTTTTTCTTTTTTCTTCTGTCTTTCTTTCTTTTTCTTTCTTTCTTTCTTTCTTTCTTTCTTTCTTTCTTTCTTTCTTTCTTTCTTCTTCTTTCTTTCTTCTTCCTTCCTTCCTTCCTTCCTTCCTTCCTTCCTTCCTTCCTTCCCTTCCTTCCTCCTTCCTCCTTCCTTCCTCCCTCCCTCCCTCCCTCCCTCCCTCCCTCCCTCCCTCCCTCCCTCCCTCTCCCTCCCTCCCTCCCTCCCTCCCTCCCTCCCTCCCTCCCTCCCTTCCTTCCTTTCTTTTTTTTTTTTTTTTTTTTTTGGTTTTTCGGGTCACACCTGTTTGATGCTCAGGGATTACTCCTGGCTAAGCGCTCAGAAATTGCCCCTGGCTTGGGGGGACCATATGGGACACCGGGGGATCGAACCGTGGTCCTTCCTTGGCTAGTGCTTGTAAGGCAGACACCTTACCTCTAGCGCCACCTCGCTGGCCCCCCTTCTTCCTTCCTTCCTTCCTTCCTTCCTTCCTTCCTTCCTTCCTTCCTTCCTTCCTTCCTTCCTTCCTTCCTTCCTTCCTTCCTTCCTTCCTTCCTTCCTTCCTTCCCTCCCTCCCTCCCTCCCTCCCTTCCCTCCCTCCCTCCCTCCCTTCCTACCTCCTTCCCTCCCTCCCTCCCTCCCTTCCCTCCCTCCCTCCCTCCCTCCCTCCCTCCCTCCCTCCCTCCTTTCCTTCCTTCTTTCCTTTCTTTTTGGTTTTTGGGCCACTCCCGGTAACGCTCAGGGGTTATTCCTGGCTATGCGCTCAGAAGTCGCTCCTGGCTTGGGGGACCATATGGGATGCCGGGGATCAAACCGAGGTCCATCCTAGGCTAGCGCTGGCAAGGCAGACACCTTAGCTCTAGCGCCACCGCGCCGGCCCCGCTAGCTTGCTTTTCATGGTGTTCTCTGACTTTGTGGTTGCTCTGTTGTCCCTTCAGATTTGGATGGTTTTCCTAGGATCTATGGAGGACTAGAACATAGGCATGTGGTGTTTGTTTTTCTATCTGGATGCTACTCTTTGGTTTTTCTTGTATTTTTTCTTAAGAAATATATTTTACTACTAGTATCTCACTTTTATTCATTCTTGAAGTTGTATTGCATTGTCATTTCAGGGATATAATAGCCTCTCTGAAGACATCTATTATGGCCTTTAAAAATATAAATTTCTCGGGGCTGGAGCTGTGGCACAGGTGGTAGGGTGTTTACCTTGCACGTGCTAACTTAGCTAGAACAGACCTCAGTTTGATCCCCTGGTGTCCCATATGGTTCCCTAAGCCAGGAGCAATTTCTGAGCTCATAGCGTCACTGGGTGTGGCCCAACCCCCCCCCCCAAATAATCACCCCCCTCTGGGGAGGATATTATATCTTGTAAATGTATTTCTCTGCCTTCCACATTTTCTTCCCCTTTATTTTATTTTATGATTTCTTTTTGTTTGTTTTTGGGTCATACTCGCCAGTGCTCAGGGGTTACTCCTGGCTCTATGCACAGAAATTGCTCCTGGCAGGCTCAGGGGACCAAATGGGATGCCAGGATTCTAACCACCATTCTTCTGCATGCAAGTCAAATGCCCTACCTTCTCGTTATCTCTCCGCCTTTTTAAATAAAAAACAAACTTTCTTCTTTTTTGTTGTTTCTTTGGGGTCACACCAGGCGGCGCTTAGGGGTTACTTCTGGCTCTGCCCTCATAAATCATGCATGGCAGGCTCGGGGGGATCATATGGGATGCTGGTATTCGAATCAGTGTCAGTCCTGGGTTGGCCGTGTGCAAGGCAAATGCCATACCGCTGCGCTATCTTTCTGGTCCCCCAAAACAAACTTTCTTGAATCTCTTCTTGTTGGTGGTTATCCTGAAATTCCTGGTGTCCTCTCTCTTTTGTCAATCTTGTGGTGGTTGTGGACCAAATCAAAAAGGCAGCCTTGGGATGGTTGTTGTATGGGCACTTGGCCCTCAGCCCTACATCACAGCCTGGTGCATTGTGCTTGCAGGAACCTCCCTAAAGGTCCCCATTTCTACATTTGTGTTCTATTCACTGAGTAACTCAGCTTCTTTCAAGATGAATTCGCTAATATCGTAGAAGAAGAGTGTTGGGATTAAAGTAAATATTTTTGCTCAAATTGCAGAGAGCTGAATCAGGGGTTCCTGTGACATGGTGCATAGAACTTCTCTGTCCCCTGACCCTTGCAGACATCAGGGTCCTTCACTTTGTGGATGGAAGCATTTCTGTTCTCAGAATTGCTTGTTAACTTGACCCTTGGGCTTGGCTTCCACCATTCTCTATGTTATTCTCTTTCCACCTCTTTTTTTGGTTTGTTTTGGGGTCACACTTGGCAGTGCTCAGGGGCCATTTCTGGCTCTACACTCAGAAATCGCTCCTGGCAGGCTTGGGGGACCATATGGGATCCCATATGGGGGACCATATGGGACTGGAACCAGTGTCCTTCTATATTCAAGGCAAACGCTCTACCTCCATGCTATCTCTCTGGCCCCTCCACCTCTTTTTTATATTCCAAAGAGTTGTTCAATTTTTCAATTACTGTTTACACATTATGTCTTTATTTTCAGATTCCTTTACCATCATTTAGTGGTTTTCAGGTGGGAGGAAGAATAGATGCACATGTTCCTATATTTAGATTACATAGATTGTCTTAGATACTAGAATTTGCACCTACTTCTGCATTTAATCTACATGAGTTTCAGCTTGTTTTCTAATGTTTATTAGAAAAAAAAAAGGAGTAAAATCTAAGTTTCCAAAAGTGATAGTTTCCCAATCCATTCACACACACACAAACAGTTTTTATTTTCAGGTAGGCCCTCTATGCTAAAAAAAAGGTTCTCCCGTTGTATTAAAATTGGCATTTTGTCTTAAATAAATTAATCCAAAAATCACTTTTTGGTGAAATGTTCCATTGATAGGACATAGATAATGGCTAGTCTTGCTGTCTCCAGTCTCTTGGCTACAGACCTGAGGCAGGGAGCACAATTTGAAATTATTAATGAAGGGCCAGAGCGATAGCACAGTGGTAGGGCGTTTGCCTTTGCAAACAGCAGATCCAAGACAGACAGGAGTTCAGATCCCGGCATCCCATATGGTCCCCCCGAGCCTGACAGGGGGGATTTTTAAACACAGAGCCAGGAGTAACCCCTGAGCACCACTGGGTGTGACCCAAAAACTAACACAAAAAATTATTAATGAATATGAGAGTCTAGTCACTAAAGCAGTACAATCCAAATTAAATTAAAAAACAGTTACTTTACTGTGAATGCATGCCTTTTTTTAAAGCATGTTTGTAAGTTGAGAATTGCATGCAATGGGAAGCTACATATGTTGATCACATTTGACACTTCTCAGCTTTCTCCCCACTTGTTGATGGAGCGCCTCATTGAAGGCCCCCTGCTGATTTAATTAGCAAATGCCAATTAGAATTGCAGCTGGTTGGATTTGGGTACAAGTGCGAAGCAATTGATCTCTTGAGTGAAAATGTTTTGCTTTCATATACTCTAGGGAAAACATACTTATAGCTGATTTTTTAATGCTGTGAAAATGCATTCCTGGCAACATGTACTATTAAACACTCTTCACTTTAAGGTCATTATCTCACTGCTGTGTAGTTGCTGGTTTTGACTTGTCAGAAATTTCTTCACTGATTCATGATCTTTGCAGAGCACCCAACCTCTGTGTGCCTTTATGTCCTCATCTGAGAAATGGTGCTGAGTGTCTCCTTTGCTCTTGTACAGATGTGACAATAGATGTGAAGATAGAATGATGCTCTCAATTGTACCATTTCCCTCTTTGTCATTGCTACATCCATTATTGCTTGGCCTGTTATCTCTCCACCCTTCCAGAGACACAGCAATATACTGAAAAGAGAAACATTAGCCTAGAGCCAGAAAAATCCATCTTTTCATTTATTAGTAGTGAGAATTAGGGAGTCTCCTAACCCCTTCTGAGTTTTAGTTTACCCTTTGTTCACTGGGATTGGGGTTTATTATACCAGGATTATGGTGGGTTCATGAAAATACTTCATGCAGTGTGTAAATTTAAGGGTTTATTTGTGCTGCGTTTTCTCATGGTCCCCTTTTCCCAGACTGTAAAGAGTTCTAAATAAGACAGTATAGATCTTACTCAACTTACATCATGATAAACCCAGCCATAGCAAGTAGAAAATGTTGGCAACCCGGTATGTTATAGGGTTTCTTTCTTTTCTTTTCTTTTTTTTTTTATATGCTATGGGTTTCTTTATCTCCTTCCTGTTAACTGGGAGCACATGAGTCTCTATAACTGCCTATCATGGGCCTGGGAAAAGATACAGGCTCATAGAATTTCTGCTAAGTATGTATCACTTTGGCACAATTGTTAAAAACTTGCATCGGGCCGGCAAGGTGGCGCTAGAGGTAAGGTGTCTGCCTTGCAAGCGCTAGCCAAGGAAAGGACTGTGGTTCGATCCCCTGGCGTCCCATATGGTTCCCCAAGCCAGGGGCAATTTCTGAGTGCTTAGGCAGGAGTAACCCCTGAGCATCAAATGGGTGTGGCCCAAAAAACCAAAAAAAAAAAAACAAAACCAAAAAACTTGCATCATTGTGGGTCAGGGACCTATATAAGCATTTGGTTATATTTTATTAAGTGACCTTACTGTTAGTGAGACCTATGCTCTATGCTAGGGAACAGCATCGAGCAGTGGCTTCTGATCTTTACTCTGCAGACTGATTCTGGTTTATAAGTGGAAAATTTTTGAAAACTACCAATGTAGGACAAATAAGTAACCAGAGATTCAGCAGGGTGGAGGTATCCATCGGAGACTCCAGACCATCTAGAGATACACGTAAATGACATTAGTCATGCTTAGTCCTTTGGAAATTGCATGTGTGGGAGTCCAAATCCAGCTACCGTGGATCAGAAAATATGGCACCTTCATCACCTGGATCTTTCTTTGAATAGAACCAGCCTCTTAATTTAGCATCTAACGTTTCTCTTTGTGTTCTATACTTTTAGAAAACCATATGTACTTCTTTGAAGGCAAAGATTACTCTAAGGAGCCTAGTAAAGAAGACAGAAAATCATTTGAACAACTCGTGACTCTTCAGAAAACGCTGCTGGAGAAAACTAGTCAAGAGGGATGGTTACTCCGAAACAAAGGCAGTGTAAGAGCTATTTATGTAAAAGAATAAATTATTTTATTTTTTTGGGGGGGCACTCAGAGGTTACTTCTGGCTCTATGCTCAGAAATCGTTCCTGACAGGCTGGGGAGTTGGGGAGGCATATGGGATACTGGGATTTGAACCACCATCCTTCTGCATGCAAAGCAAATGCCTTACCTCCATGCTATCTCTCTGGCCCCAAGAATAAATTCTTAACTCACTATAATAAAAGAAAAGAATGTTGGGAGTAGTTTGTTAAAAAGTGTATGTGTATATATATATGTGTGTATATATATATATATATATATATATATATATATTGAAAAGTACAATGAACTATACAGCAGTATAGAAATCGCACAATAATGTTTATTGAATACAGGAGAAAGCAGTTCTGTCTATCCAACTGTCCGTAAAATACCCAATCTGTGACACTCAAATCTCAAAGATGATAATTTGTAAACTGTCATCAAGACAGGTGGTGGTAATAAAAATATATGTCGGATCCTGGGGACAGGAGCAATAGTATAACAGTTATAGGGCACTTGCCCTACATGTGGCTGACTCAGTTCAATCTTGAGCATCCTACATAATAGTCCCTGCAGCACTATTAGGAATAATTTTTGAATGTAGAGCCAGTAGTAGACCCTGCTGGGTGTGGCCGCCCTTTCCAAAAGCAAAAATGTGTGTGTGTGTGTGTGTGTGTGTGTGTGTGTGTGTGTGTGTGTGTAAGAGAGTCACAGTATTTGGTACCAAGCTTTTAATGAATATGTGTACCATCATTAAGATAACCACAATGTTTTTGGGCCATAGCAATAGTATAGCAGATAGGGTATTTGCCTTGTATGCAGCCAACTCGGGTTCAATCCTTGGCATCCCATATAGTCCCGTGAACCTGCCAGGAGTACTTTCTGAGTGCAAAGCCAAGAGTAATGCTTGAGTAATGCCGTTAGGTGTGGCCCCAAACTCCTCCACCAAAAGGTAGCCACAGTGTGAAAAAAATATTATGAAGAATAATATTATACATTATGAGAGAATTCCTATTACAAATGGTTGTATTTTAAGTGGCATTCTGCAGGACATATTTTAGGGATATTTGAAATTTCTTCTTTGAAACACCATCTTCCTATTGAAATGGATGAAAATGTGTATTGTTATTCAGAATATACCAGTGCTTTTGTGGTGTTTAGTGCATCGTGACCTGATCACCATGCCTGTGAGCTGTGGATCATGAACAGCAAATTAAAGTGTCTTACACCACTGCCTGCCACACACAGGGGTGTGGAGCCGCAGTGTTCTGTGAAATATTGGTTATGTTGCTTCCAGTAGAGTTTGTTCAGGGATGGTTGAAGTTTCCAACAATGGATCTTGTTCCCATAGGTTCTTGTCCCGGGTCTGCTGGAGGGCTCCACCAGAAGGAAGCGGGTTCTGAGCCCGGAGGAGCTGGAAGACAGAAGAAAGAAAAGACAAGAACTAGCAGCCAAGAGAAAGAGACTAATAGAGGAGAAGAAAAGGAAGAGGGAAGAAGCGGAACATAAGAAAAAGTATGTGTCCTGTTTAGAATGCTGAAACACATGGGTGGTAGCTAAAGGGTCAGCCCACAATTCAACAACACTTTAAGATTGCAGAAAACATTCATAAAGCTGGCCAAGTTGGCTTCTATCACCAGTAGGATTCTATTTGGGTCTGGCGCCTCTCAAGTGGTATGAAAGAGACCTTGGACCCTCTGGGTCATAGTGTGAGCAGCCAAGGATGACTGAGGGTGGCTCAACTACCTGGTGGTACTGGGGGCCACATGGTGCTGCGTTCCACTATGCACCTGAACCCCTTTTAAGCAACATTGATAGTATCTTTAAGACAAGAATTGTATTTCTTGGTCTATTTTTAAATCTCTTCCCTGCTCACCTCTTTTCCCTCCTCCTTATCTCCTCCTTCCTTTTTCCTGTTCCTCCTCCCTTTTAAAAAAACAAAACAAACTTTTACCTAAGTGAAAATTCCTGGAGTGCCCAAGGCAGAGAATATATTCAGGTGAAGTAAAAGAGTTTTCCTTGAATAGTCACACTGTTTAAGAAACAGACATTTTTGGCAAGCCTTGGGCTTGTGTGAAAAATTGCAGTCTCACTTGGTAGAAAATAAGATGGGAAGAAAATGGAAAACACAGGAAACTAGTATCCTAGGAGCAAGCAAGGGAGAAGGATCTAGATCAAACTTGTCTAGATTACATGTGTATTTAATTTAATTTAACAATTAAGAAAATGAATCAATGCAAAGACCCAGTCATACCCTTTGTATAGAACAAGGAAAGAATTAAAGGTAGTATTGCTTGCTTTCCTTTTGAAAGAGTGAGAAATAGCAAATGAAACCCCTTTTCTGCCCATAGGTTATGAAAATCCTATAGTTTGGAGAGTGTGACAACTGTCCTGAGGAAGCTGCCCTTTTACATCCTAGTCTCTGAGCCAAAGCAAAAATTGAAGACACATTTGCACTAACAAGGCCTCCAACCAGACAGGACTACTGCCTGTGGAGACAGTGAAACTGAGCCCTTCTCTACCCCTACTCTCTTTCCTTTTCATGACTAAATTGCAACCCTGACTGTTTCCTGCTTTTTCCTGTACACATTATATAAGCATGCTCCTCAACTCAGCATGCTCACCATTCTCATGAACATGTATGTGTTTCCTGAAAAACTCCTGAACTCTATGTTGAATTCCAAGCTCTTCTGTTCTGCCTGAAACCAAACTCCATCTCTCACTTTTCACAGCTGTTCTCCAGTCTGTGCTGGTGGACATTCTTTTCCACTTAAATCATTTGCATGACAATAAAGCACTTTTTTTTTTTTTTGGTTTTGGGCTACACCCGATGACGCTCAGGGGTTACTCCTGGCTACACACTCAGAAATCGATCTGGCTTGGGGGACCTTATGGGACACTAGGGGATTGAAACGCAGTCTGTCCTAGGTTAGCGTGTGCAAGTCAAACGCCTTACTGCTTGCACCACTGTTCTGGCCCCAATAAAACACTTCTTTCTATGAAAAATACAAAAGGTAATGGCCAGCGAGATAGCACAGCCCTAGGTCATTTGCCTTACATGTAGCTAGTTGAGGATGGATCCTGGTTTGAATCCCAGCATCTTATATGGGTCCCTGTGGCTGCCATGGGCAGTTTCTGAGCCCAGAGCCAGGAGTAATCCCAGAGCGCCACCGGTGTGACCCCAAAACAAACAAAAAACAAGAAGATGTTTTGAGACCCATCAGATCGTCTTAGTCTAGGGCAGCTAGTTAGATTTCTTATTTGTCAATATCCAGAAACCTCAAGCGGGTCATTCATTTTTAGTTGTGTTTGTGCTGGGCACCAGGTCTTGTGATAGGGATTGCTGAGCGTGTACAAGGGGAAGTGATGATGGGCCCTGTTCATTTCCTTTTCTCTCTGATCTGCTCTAGGATGGCCTGGTGGGAGTCCAACAATTACCAGTCCTCCTGCCTGCCTTCTGAAGAGAGTGACTCAGAGGATCTGGAGGATGGGGAAGATGATCAGTCTGTCCCGCCAAGTGAGGAAGATGCAGACGGGCCCTCCATCAAGTACATCAGTGGTGATGTTACCCACCCACAGGCTGGGCCGGAAGATGCTGTCATCGTTCACTGCGTAGGTAGGAACAGTGGGCCAGATCTGTCCCCCTAGATTTATGGTGCTAAGAATTAGCAGAACTCTAACTGTGGGGAGATTGATGGCCTCATCAATCAATGACAGGTCGTGGGTGGTCAAAATAGGAAATTTTCAGAGAAAAATTTCAGAGAAAGCTGGAATTAGTGTCTGAGTAAATTAGAGTTCAATTCCTTGAGCCTCAGTTTTTTTATTTTACTTTATTTTATTTTGTTTTTGGGCCATACCAGCAGTGTTCAGGGGTTACTCATGGCTGTGTGCTCAGGAATTAACTCCCGGTAGCATTCGAGGGACTATATGGAATGCTGGGGATTGAACCCAGGACTGTTGCATGCAAGGCAAAGGCTCTACCTGCTTATACACTATTTGGCCTTAGCCTTTATTTCTTAACTGTGTTTTGAGATAACATATGCTTGATTGGGTGGAGAAATAGGGGCCACACCTAGCAAAATTTGGGTGTGGGTTGGAGACCCTGCCTGAGGTAGGCTATCTGTAAGCTATCTCCCCAGTCTTGGCAGGAAAAAAGGGCGAAAGAAGCAGCATCTACCAAATAATACTTTAAGAGAAGGTAGAAGGAAAAACAAAATTTCAAGCATGTTCCCCACATGTTAATGCCTCTGTCTGAAATCTGATTCTCCAGAGAGGTTTCCTTTACCACATGTAAAATATGCGTCATCTCAAGTACTCTTTTCTACTCCTTTCCTACTCATATACATGGTAATTCAGGTGATTATACGCATGCAAACATGTGTCTGACTCTTTGTAGTGGAAAATAAGCTTCAAGGGAATGCAATTATTAATCATTTATATGAATATATATTTCTCATTGCCTAAAACAGTACCTGCCATATAATACATACTCAGAATGTTTTATTAGTGCTATCTTGACTCTGTTTCTCTACCTTACCTTCTTCCTTAGTAAGTGGGAGTTATGTGCTATTGTATCCCTAACACATCAGTTCTTTGTGACATTATATTTACCTCCATCCTTCCTCAGTCATCTCTAACATTACAGGAAGACCACAGAGATTTTGCCTCTTTCCAAATGATAATTTCTGCTCTGCCTTTTTTTTTTTTTGTTTGTTAAAAATGACATGGTACATTGAGAAGACCTACAATAAACATATGTGATGAGAAGTCCAATCTGTGATATGCTTATCTCTTAGGAATTTTATTTTACCTGCTACCAATGAAACTTTCTCTTTTATTAGATGACTCTGGTCGCTGGGGCAGAGGTGGCTTGTTCACAGCTCTGGAAACACGATCTGCAGAGCCAAGAAAAATCTATGAGTTGGCTGGGAAGATGAAAGGTAAGAATTGAGAGAGTGCTTAGGGTGGATGAGGACTGGACACTTTGACAGGTATCATGAGGTACAGTCCACCAGGTCAGGAGTTAGAAGAGCTGGTTTGGAGTCTGGATTCTATTGTCAACTAGACAATTGTAATATGATTTTGAATCAGTCCCTTGCTACTGTAATTTAGGAGTAGTGGTTATTAATCTTTATTTTACCTCTCATGAGATCTATGATGAGGATAATGAATATGTTTGTATTTTGGTAATTTCAAATTCAGCATTCAAGTAAAAATATTGGCATTCAGGACATTTTATTACTTATTCAACTCATCCCCTCTTCATAGGGGAATATCTCACAAAAATGGCCAAGACCTCTGGGAGAAAACTCAGTCTTACCAGGAGAATGTTAACAAGAGCTTGAGTTGAGGTACTGAAGGAGGTTATATCATAAAGTTAAAACAGGTTAGGGTATAATATTCCCTCGAGAAGGAAGCAAAACTGATTGGGGCTGTGGGAAATTGGGAGTCAGAGTAGTATTGATAAAAGGGGTAATAAGAGGGTTGAAGTGATAGTACAGCTAGTAAGGTACTTGCCTTGCATTTGGCTGATCCAGCTTTGATTCCTGATATTCCATCTGGTACCTTGGTACTGTCAGGAGTGATTCCCGAGTCCACTCAGGAATAACCCCTGAGCATCACTGGGTGCAGAAAAGGACACTGAGCACTGAATTTGAGTGTTGTTTGTTTTGGGGTCTAATCTAATGGTACTTGAGGGACCATGCAGCACCAAGGATTGACTCTGTCTTATTTTGGTGGGTTTTGTTTTGGGGCTACTTGCATGCAAAGCCTGTGTTCAGTCCATTGAGCTCTCTGCCCAGTCTGGGAAGAGCACTTTTGTGTGTGTGTGTGTGTGTGTGTGTGTGAAATCACAGAGTGACAGGAATAGTAAAATTATTAATGTACTTATTTCCTGGGGGACTTGAAGAGGGCAAAGGACTTTGTCTAATAAATGTTCTTCAAGATTCTTTTATTTTTTTATGTTTTTTGGTTTTTGGGTCACACCCGGCAGCTCTCAGGGGTTACTCTTGGCTCTACTCTCAGAAATCGCTCTTGGCAGGCTCAGAAGACCATATGGGATGCCGGGATTCGAGCCACCATCCTTCTGCACGCAAGACAAATGCTCTACCTCCATGCTATCTCTCCGGCCCCTTCTTCAAGATTCTTTAGAGATATTTTTTCTGAATTCTTTTGCTCAACTCCTCTAGGGTGAAAGGGATATAGAGACATAGAATACTCTTCCTCCTAAAGCAAATAATTGAAAGAACAGTTTAATATCTTGAGGAAATTTAGATATTAATCTAAATCTGAAAAAGATTTAGGCAGCTGAAAAAGTGGAGACTCTAGAGGCCAGAGCAATAGTACAGTGGGTAGGCTATTTGCCTTGCACTTGGCTGATTTTGGTGCCATCCTGGAACCATATATGATCCTCTGAGCTTTCCAGGAATAATCCCTTAGTACAGAGTCAGGTGGAAGCTCTGACCATCACTGGGTGAGGCCAGAAAGAAGAGGGAAGGGGTGAAAATTTATATTCAAATTCAGATATACTAAATGTCCCACAGATATCTAGTAATTTAAATAGTGATGTATTAGGACAAAAGGAGATAGTACAGAAAGTAACACACAGCAGCTATAGTGGCTGGCTGCAACCCTGGTTTGAATTCCCAGCATCACATAAGAGGTCCCTGAGCACCAGTGGGTGCTCTACAACACTGAACTTCTGGGAGTAGCCCCTGAGCAGTGTTAGGGTGGTCTCCCAAATCCCCCGAAAGCAGTATAATATTAACATAAAAAAGATACATTGGGCTGAGAAATAGCATTGAGTTTAAGGCATTTGCCTCGCATGCAGAAGTTTCAGTGTTCGAATCCTGTGTCCCATATGGTCCCCCGAGCCTGCCAGGAGTGATTTCTGAGCAGAGAGCCAGATTACCCCTTGAGCGCTGGCCGGGTGTGACCCAAAAACCAAAAAAAAAAAAAAAAAAAAAAAAAAAAAAAAAAGATACATTAATCATCCACATAAATAGACAGCTAATACTTGATATCTCTTCAGTAATGTTGAGAAAGCCAGGTAATCACATGCAGAAAAGTGAAACTGAATCCTTACCTTTCTTTAGATAAAAGAATATAAAAAACAAACTCAAAATGAACCAAAGCGACTTAAAAGATAAGCCCTGATGACATAAAACTTCCAGGAAGAAATAGGGAAGAAACATTACCTTCATTGGTCTTGGCATGGATTTCTCTGATGCGACACCTAGAAGCACAAACCTGGGGTTAGTTGGATATAGGGACAGGAAAGGAAGTAGATTGGTGCCTGTGCAGTGTCTGGGACAGGGGGCAATGAAGGTTCTTCAGTGGTCATAGAGTTTTACTTTTGCAAGATGAAAAGTTTTAGATTGAGTATTCAGTGTTGTAACTGTACTTAATACTAAAGAATTGTCTGTACTCTTAAAAATAGCTGGGAATGTGAAATTGAATGTTATGTGTAGTCTACGATAACATGATTGATATATTGGAGGGAAGGTGATAACTAGAGATTGAACCCAGAACCTAAAATACAAAGCCTGTATTTTAACCACTGATCTACATCACTTTTGTTGGTGTCCATATATATATATATATATATATAGTTTGTTTGTTTGTTTGTTTGTTTGTTTGTTCTTTGGGCCACACCTGGCAGGCTTACTCCTCTGTGTTTAGGTATCACTTCTGGTGGGCTCAGGGGACTCTATTGGTGCTAGATTGGAACATGACATTCCATAAGACAAGCTCCCTGCCTGTTGTTTTATCTCTTCAGTCTCAGTTAAAGATATTTAAATAAAATATTTGAGCAAAAGACATGCATAGTGAAATAATTAGGTGTGGTCTCCCAAATAAGGCATTTGCTAAGATTAAGGCTAAAATTAGCTGAGACTAGGAGAACGAGAAAGTGTATTAAAATCTGATTGGGCTTGGAAAAGGCAGATATCTGAAGAATTCAGAATAGTCTTTCTTTAGGGTTTTTAAACCATAGCCAAAGATTATAATGTTCTTTCCTTTATATTTTACCTCAGACTTGAGTTTAGGAGATGTTCTTTTATTTCCCATTGATGATAAAGAATCAAGAAACAAGGGGCAAGATTTGGTAAGTAAGAAGAGAAAAAGAACTAACATACTTCTGCTTACATTATAATTCTCCTTTGGTGTGCATCTTCACTGTCTCCCATATTCCTGTCATTTGGAATTCCTGTAAGCTGTTTGATTTACCACAGCTCCCTACCTTTCCCTCAGGCCTGAATTCATATTCAAATGAGAGCCAAATCTTAATGACAGTAAGGAAGAAATTTAGAATACAGGCTGAAAGCAGAATCCAGTTGCCTGCAGCTTCTGGCCATGCGTGGTCATTTCATTCTGGCATCTATAAGATGGTGAAAAAAGAGAATTTGATACAGTAGTGCATAAACTGCCAGTGACTCAAGAAAAATGGTTTATGACTCATGGGACATGCTGTTCTGATGAGTGTAGTGGTGTTAGCCCCAGATGCCCCTTGATTTTTAGCGATCTCTTCCCCCACTTATATTAGGGCTGGATTGGAGGGATTTGGCATTTAATCCTCACAGGAATTGTCTGAAAGATTTGAAAGACTGGTACATGCATCTTGGGGCTGAGAGAATGAATCAGTGTTGGGCTGACGTGTAGGAATCTCTGAAGTCCTTTCTGTATGTAAGGTTTTGAAAAATTATCTCCCTGCTTGAAAGCATTTAGAAAGAACAGTCTTCTTTGTTTTTTTTTTTTGTTTTGTTTTTTTTTTTGTTGTTTGGAATTACACCCAGCTGTGCTCAGGTATCACTCCTGGCTCTGTGCTCAGTGATCACTCCTGGCAAGGCTCAGGGTCCCTATGTAGTGCTGGGACTTTAACCCAGGTATGTCCAAAGTGACTGCATCCTTCCATCTCTGGACCCAAAGACAGTATTTACAAAAAAAATTAATTGCTTTAATTTAAGCACCACAGTTACAAAATTGTTCATTGTTGGGTTTCAGTCATAGAATGTATACAACCCTTCATCAGTACATCCCTCCTGCCACTGATGTCCCCCATCCGCCCCCCTCATTTCCACAACCCCCTCCTGTCTCTAGGGCAGGCAATATGCGTCTCTCTCTTTCTCCCTTTCCTTTTTGACATTGATTTGCATTAATGGATGGGTGCCTTGTATGTCACTTTTTCTCCTTTTAGCACCAAGTTCTCATCCAGAGTATCAGTTCCAATATCTTTGTCCTAGCAGACCCTTCTGTACTTGAACTGCATTCACTGCTCTTTCTGGACCACTGACCTGGTCTGGACCTTCTGACCCTTATCTCTATTGCCTCTGGATATTATTGCCATATTATCTCTTGTTTTTCTTTCTTTCTTTTTTTGGTTTTTGGGTCACACCGGGCAGCACTCAGGGCTTACTCCTGGCTCTATGCTCAGAAATCGCTCCTGGCAGGCTCGGGGGACCATATGGAATGCTGGGATTTGAACCACCATCCTTCTGCATGCAAGGCAAATGCCCTACCTTCATACTATCTCTCCTGCCCATCTTGTTTTTCTTATATCCCACAAATGTGTGAGATTATTTTATGTCTGTCCCTTTCCCTTTGATTGACTTCACTCAGCATAATAATCTCCATGTCCATCCATGTATAAACAAATTTCATGACTTTATTTTTCCCAAAGGCTGCATATTCCATTGTGTAGATATATACCACCGTTTCTTTAGCCACTCATGTATTGTCGGGCACCTGGGTTGTTTTTAGATTCTGACTATTTTAAATAGTGCTACGATGAACATAGAAGTGAAGAACAGTATTTTTTTTAAATTTTTTTTTGGGGGTCACACCTGGTGGCGCTCAGGGGTTACTCCTGGCTACTGTGATCTCCAGGAAATTGCCCCTGGCAGGCACAGGGGACCATATGGGATGCTGGGATTTGAACCAACATCCATCCTGGTTCGACTGAGTGCAAGACAAATGCCCTACCACTGTGCTATCTCTCCAGCCCCAAGAACAGTCTTTTTAATACCATCTTAAAAATACCTTAGCTTTGATAAATAGCTTTGCTAGTATAGCAGGTAGGGTGCTTGCCTTGCAAGTGCCTGACCTGGGTTGAATACCCGGCATCCCATATGGTTTCTTTGAGTACTTTCCAGGAGTAATTTCTGAGTGCAGAACCAGGTGTATATCCCTGAGCATCACTGGGTATGGCACCAAATGCATAAACATCAAACAACAGCAACCCCCCCTTTCAAGCTTAGGTCATGTTTACATTGTCCCTTGGGCAGGTCATTAAGGTGGCTGTGCAACCCTCGGTGTCAGATCACTCATCAAATATCTTTTCTTCCTAGTTGGCCTTGATTGTGGCTCAGCACCGGGATCACTCCAATGCCCTGTCTGGCATTAAGATGGCTGCCCTAGAAGAGGGTCTGAGGAAGATATTTTCAGCAGCAAAGAAAAAGAAAGGTAAGTCCTGTCAACTGTTCTGGGCAGTAGATTAATTTGTTTCCAGGCACATGAAGTGACTTTTAAAAGGAGATTAAATGCGTCAAGACCACATTTGAAACAGTATGAAGATAAACACCCAATTTAAGGGACCAGAGAAGTAACCTTCCCAACATTTTGTATTTGTAGTTATTTTTTCTTTCCAAATCACTGTTGTATCTGTTTCCTGGGGCCCATTTCTACCTACTCAGGTGTTAATATATCTTGAGTCTACAGATGAGGAAGCAGAGGACACAGAGAGGCAATCAATGGGCCATATGTGATCAGGAACTTCTGTGTCATATTCTTTCTTGAGAAGTCCCAGTCGGCATTAGCAAACAGTTACTCTGCTGATTTCAGTTTGTTTTCTAAGCCCAGAGTGAGTTTGTTCAACCGATAGACTTATTAAAGAGTCTTTTTCTGCTAATTACATCTCCAACAGTGATCATTCTCTGTTTCTATTGTACTTCCCAATTTCTAGAACTGAAGTCTTTAAAATTCCTCTTTCCCCATTACAGTCTACCCCCATCCTCCAGACACTCCGCAATGTGACTGAACCCTTCCAGTGCTTCATGTGTGTGTTAGATGGCATCCAATGGAAAGCGACACCCTCAGGATCACTTTCTCTTTATTTTTGTTCCCTGTGTTGTATTTTATTCCCACCAAATTTTGATCAGTGAATCTTCTCTTAACAGCAAGCGTTCATCTTCCACGAATTGGATATGCCACAAAAGGTTTTAACTGGTATGGCACTGAGCGACTTATCAGGAAACACTTGGCTGCAAAAGGCATCCCGACTTACATGTATCCTTTCATGATCTTCGAGGCACCCTCTCCCATCTTACAGAGGAAGTATCTTATCTTTTCTGGTATCACTTGAAAAAAAAAACACATTTTTTTTTTTTGAATTTGAGATTCGGATTTAGAATCCTTTTAATAGAGTTTCAGGTTTTCTGTATTCTGGTCCCAAACTTCCAACTCTACAAGTGTCATTGTTCCTCTACTAATGTCCCAAGGTTCCCTCCTATTCCTACCGCACCTCCTTAGAACATTTTATTTAAAATGTATTTAGCTGTTATCGTATCTGAGACTATTGACCAGTGCCCTTATGTCTTCCAGATTCCTCGCTTGACAGTGCCCCACTTGTCATTCTCACTCTATAATCCAGAGCCCAGGATTAGCACCATTTAATACCCCCATTCTCTTATTGTGTGGTTGTTTTGGTATCACCCCTTGTTCCAAGACCAAGTTCCTTTCTTTTTTTTTTTTTTTTTATGTGTGTGTGTATGGTTTTTGGGTCACACCTGGCTGTGCTCAGGGGTTATTCCTGGCTCCAGGCTCAGAAATTGCTCCTGGCAGGCACGGGGGACCATATGGGACGCCGGGATTCGAACCGATGATCTCCTGCATGAAAGGCAAACGCCTTACCTCCATGCTATCTCTCCGGCCCCCCAAGTCCTTTTCTGACATACTTTTTACTCTGATTCTTGTAATTGAGACATAAACTAAGAAGGACTTTGTAATTTGTGTGTGTAGGTATGTGTGTGTATGTATACATACATATGTATGTATGTCCTAAATGCATATATATCTGTGTATACATACACAGACACACACAAACACACACTAAGGAGTGTTTTATACACACACTGAGTGTTTTTGGATGGCAGAACCAGGAGGGAATTAACTCTGTATTTGCCATATACTTGGTAATAGTTGATAATACACTAAATCTTTTTTTTTCCCCTTGGGGCAAGGGGACACACCCATCAGTTTCAAGGGCTAGTCTTGGTTCTGTGCTTAGGTGTGACCACAGGTGATGCTCTGGAGAGTGCTAGATGAATTTAAACTAGGTTGGAGGGATGCAAGATAAGTGCCTTAGCCCTTGTACTATCTCTCTGGCCCCCTACCCTAAATCCTTTTCACAATTCTCTAGAACACCTTTGGACAAAGGCAAATTCTGAGAACTTGAACTTAAACAAGTTAGCAAACAAGTGAACAAGTGTTTTATTTTTATTCTTTTTGTTTTTGATCTTTTAAGTATCAGGAATAATATTTATGTAGTAACAGAAGCAACAAATGTTATAAACATGACCAGATATAGTCACTCAATATAAAATCAGCTGCATTATTTAGCAAGACTTAAGTTAGTTCAGAGCTTCTTAGAGTTAAAATCCTTTTTATTAAAAAATCACTTTTTAATATATTTTAAGTAATACATTTACTAGAAAGCTATAGTTTTGGTACAATTGAATAGAAAATGATGAATATCTTCCTTGACACTCCTAACAGATACTACTTTCCCAGAAGCAAGACTTGACCCTTTTAGCAGGCAGCAGTGTCTGCTTCCTCAGGATCCCTACCTGGTCCTGCATCAGGTTCAGACACCAGCTAATAGGATAATAAAATATTTGCTCAGAGTTGCTATAGTAGCATATTTCAGAAATTTGCAGGGCTTCTTGTTTTCTCTTGAATTCTACTTTTGTTCTCCAGGATGGTCTCTGATTTGGTACCTGTAATACAGGATGCACAGCTTGTAAGGGAAAGTCCTTGGGCAGCTTGCCTGGACTATCAGGGTGTTGCAGAACTAGTTTCAACTTAATAAATGTTCTGCCTTGAATGGCTTTACTGTCCCCGCCCAGTCAATTTTTCTTCTCCACCAGACTAATTTATTTACATAGACATGGAATGGACATTCTGTGGATGGAAGAATGAAAAAGAAAAAACACTTGGAGAACAAGGTGGCTTCGAGGGAAGGAAGCATTGTCAGCCAGTTCCAGACTTTGAAAAGACTCTGAAGCAGTGAGAATTGAGATTCCTGATTCAGACAAGTGACTATCTCGTGTCTTCTCCCCACATAGCGCTCTTAGCATCAGAATCTAGAAGAAAGTGCATTATATCATATAGAAAAGAGATTATATCAGTACATATGATTACAGTGAAGCCAGCACAGATTGGTAGTGATAGCATTCCTGAAGCATGCCCAGAAGCAGAGCACCACTGGAGGAAGCTGTACTGAAAGAAGATGCTGTGGGCTTGTGTCTTTGTGAATGAATCTTTTTTTTTTTTTTGTTTTTGGGCCACACCTGGCAGTGCTCAGGGGTGACTCCTGGCTGTCTGCTCAGAAATAGCTCCTGGCAGGCACGGGGGGGGGGGGGGGGGGGGGGGGGGTGGGGGGGGGGGGGGGGGGGGGGGGGGGGGGGGGGGGGGGGGGGCATATGGGACACCGGGATTCGAACCAACCACCTTTGGTCCTGGATCGGCTGCTTGCAAGGCAAACACCACTGTGCTATCTCTCCGGGCCCGTGAATGAATCTTTGTCTTAGTTGATTGTCACAAGTTGCCTGTTTTTGCTGCTTGAAGCCCTTAGCACCAGGCTATAAAGGAAGCCTAAGTAGCCTAAGCCCTGGGCTTTTGAAGCAGTGAACATCTTGGGAGCTCAGTCAGAGTTATGACTTTTAAGAAAGGTAGAGTCTTTTGCACAGGGAATATAATACTTTTCCACCCCTTTTGATACTATCACCTGTGAACAATTTAGCGTCTGTGGTCTGTGATGAAAACCTTCTATGTCCTAAATGCATTAATTACCAAGGATGTAATTGCCCCTAGTGTAATTCCACTAGAATGTGTGTGTGTGTGTGTGTGTGTGTGTGAGAGAGACAGAGACAGAGACAGAGAAGGGAGAGACAGAGACAGAGACAGACACAGGCAGACTAGGAACCAAAAATGTGATGCCTTTTGTATGAGGCTTTTGCTTTACAGGTAAGCCAAGTCCCAGTTTCATGATCTATCTTTGCCCAAAGACCTGCATCTTTCTCCTCATTTCTTTACTCATAACTCTGCCTGAACTATCATACTTTCTAAATCTTTTCCCTTCTCACCAGCTCACTGTTTCCTACCAAATTTGGTGCTCTTTAAAAAAAAAATGCAGAAAAAGGCATTTCCTGTAGTCTACCAAAGAATGTTATCTCTTTGTGTTTGAATTACTAATGATTATGGCAGTTAACTCATTATAATTTATATTATTATACTCGTTAGTATATTTACTTAACCCTTCCCTCATTAGTAAGATCTTTGAGAAAGATGATTTCTTGTTGATTTTTCATATCACACAAAGCAATTAGTAGGCACTTAAAAATCGGTTGAATTAAAATAGTATGCTAACAGTTGGCTAGCAATTTGGGAAAAGAATTAGACTTCCCCTATATTATAAACTCCAGATGGCCTAAATACTTAAATATAAAACGAGAATACAGAAAGAATCTTGACATTTTTATAGTGTGTGACTAAAACTGCCCTTTGAAGCTTTTCCTGACTTCTCCCTAAAATACCCATGACATTACAGTGAAGACTCAAACCACACTGAAAATAGACAAACAGCCATCCAAATGGAGAAACCAACCATATTAAGAAATGATATGAGTGGTATAGCAGAGTTGATCTAAGATTTCATTTTAGGCAGCAAAGATAACTTAAATACTGAAGACTGGGGGCCAGAGAAAAGAGACCACAGCTGTAAGGCGTTTGCTTTATCCGGCTGACCCTGGAGGGACCCGGTTCCATTCTTGGCATCCCATATGGTCCCGAGCCTGCCAGGAGTGATTTCTGAGTACAGAACCAGGAGTAACCCCTAAGCATCAGCGGGTGTGGCCCAAAAACCAATAATAAATTGTGTTTGTTTAGAAAAAAAATACTGAAGACTTCCACCAACCAAAAAAATGGATGGCCAGCTCCCTTTCTGCCTCTGTCCTCATAGGATCTCTGCTATCTACACCCATCTCTTCTTTCTCTTTGTTAATACAAAGGTCAACTCCATTGGTGCTGTGAAGGTTGATTTCTTTTTCCCTCTCTAGCTTTATTCTACTAACTACTCATGCATTTTTTTTTATCTCTTCCTTTAAATCCTTTTCCTTTGACTTATAAACAGGATGAAATCTCTCCCATAAAGAACAGATAGTTCCCTCAATTCCTTATTTCCTTCTCTGTCACTGTCAAACTTCAGAAGATTGGTACATAATGACTTTTTTTCTTCACCCCTCTCTTTAACTGACACCAGGCTTTATGCACTGTCACTCCACCAGAAAACCTACCTCCACATCACTAACTCCAAAGAACCTTTTTTCGATATCTTGATCTTTTGGCAGAGTTCAACACTGTTGTCTGCTCCCCACTTCCTGAATCGCTCTTGCTTTGGCTTTTACAAGATCCTCTTTTGTGATGGCTGATCTTTAGGTGCTTATGTTATCTGTCATCAATCTTTACATTTTCTTCTTTTTACCAGGCCTGACATGACTAAAGATCATAGAAAAAGTAACTTAATAAAACAAAACAAACCAACAACCTGAAAGGCTGTGTTTATGGCTCAAAGGTAAGAAGAGTCCCTTAATTTGATCTGCAGCAAGACCTGTCAGCCTTTTTGAGCATATCTGGAAATAGCCTCTATAAAATAATAACAATAGCCTAAAATTGGGTTATAATTTTAGATCCCTAAAAGCCAAAATCAAGATGTCAGCAGGTTTGATTTCTTCTGAGACCTCTTGTCCAAATTTTCTCTTTCTATAAGGACATCAGATTGAAATATGCCCCATATTAATCACCTCACTTTAGTCCTGTCTTTAAAAATCAACTATAAATCATCTCTTATAATTCATCCGTTTATTAATGTGAATCAGCTCATAGTTCCAGCTCAGCTATTTCCTCTAAATTCTGTGCTTAACACTTGAGTGTCAACTTGACATGTCTTCAGTATTTCAATTAATACTCAAACGGGCCACACAGTACCAGCCACAACATAGTAGCAGTAAGGGGCTTTCACCTCAGACTCTTACTTGGTCAGAACCACAAGTCCAGGTCCAGAAGGTTTTGTTAGTGAGTTCTATCATTCTTTCAAAGATGGCTATTAACTCTC
Organism: Suncus etruscus; assembly: GCF_024139225.1. Lineage (NCBI taxonomy): Eukaryota > Metazoa > Chordata > Mammalia > Eulipotyphla > Soricidae > Suncus > Suncus etruscus. The sequence goes on along the minus strand of NC_064857.1, from coordinate 35,396,820 downwards.
TCAAGTTCTTTCAGAAGATTGAAGAAATGAGAATTATTCCAGGCAGTATTTTTGGAACCAGGTTACTCACTGCATGGAAACTCCAACCACTCCTCAAAAACAAAGCCATTGTTTTGAACTAAAAATTTATAATGAATGAACTTTAAGATAGTATAGCCTAGAAGACCAAGTGAAATAAATATCCCCCACATAAAGAAAATAATAAAAGAACATCCATACAGTTAAATACTTAAATTCCAGGGACAGATCAATATCATAAAGTCCCAAAGAGAGAAAACTCTTCTTAACGGGAGGGGGGGGGGAGATGTCTCTGACTTTCACCTCTTATATTAGAAGGTAGAGGATACTGGAATATTTTGATGGTCAAGTACATATGTGTGAGAGAGAGATGGCCAAGTACATGTGTGTATGTGTGTGTGAGATGGTCAAGTACATGTGTGTATGTGTGTGTGAGAGATGGTCAAGTACGTGTGTGTGGATGTGGGTGTGGGCTCACCCATCGATGCTCAGGGGTTACTCCTGGCTCTTCACTCAGGAATTACTCCTGCCTGTACTCATATGGGGTACTGGGGATTGAATCCAGGTTGGCTATGTGCAAGGCAAGTAAGTGCCCCACCTGCTGTACTATTGCTCCAGCCTCCAGTCTGTGACCTTTCAATCCAGCCAAGACTTCAGTTCAGCCAAGACAGCATTTGCTTATCTAAGTGAAAGATACTTGCTTGCAAATTTGCAGAACTGCAAAGATTGCATCACCCACATAATGGATTTAATGAAAATATTTTATGAAATGTTCTCAATGAGGAAGAAAACATGAATCATTTTACAATAGAGTATGAAGATGAAGCAGAAAAAGAAAACACACTAGCCTCTTTAACTCCATCTCACTACCCCCACTCATGTCATACCTAAATGGATGTGATATTCTTTGGGAATGTATTGGAATTTACTACTAGAAGTGTTATATTTTTGGGTACATTTTTGATGGAAATATGTTGTTGCAGCATTGGAAAAATCATCTGACAATATTTGTTAAAATTGAAAGTTTACATACCCTTCTATTACTGTTCTGAATCCTTGGAATCCATTAGACAGATTCCAAAACACAAATATATGAGGACATGTTTATACATACATATGCACAATTGACTTTTATTGCTGAACATTAGAATGATCATATCATTTGTTTGCATCTGATAGTCATTCTATTTGTAGAAGTGAAGTTCTGCTTGATTTGGTTTCCTGTCATACTGACAAGCTATTATTTCTAATATCACTCCATTAAGTTCTATTTATGATACATATACATATGTATGTCTGCATACATACTTATAGTAGTAGATATTATTACTAATTTCTGGCATAAATGAATGATAAGCATGTCGATGCTTTTATTTGCATCTTTACTAGGAAGTTAGCTACTACTGTAAGCATATTTTACATAATGTGACCTTTGAACTTGCCCCTCATGTATTGTTTTTCATTGCTTTATTCTTGTTAATTCTGGCTTTCTGTTTTCTTTTTAGGTCAAGGTTTCTAATGATTAGTTTTATAAAAATGATTTATTTCTTGTTACTGTAATGTATGCTAATATATATCAAATGAAAATGAATGGGGGCCGGGCGGTGGCGCTAGAGGTAAGGTGCCTGCCTTGCCTGTGCTAGCCTTGGACGACCGTGGTTCGATCCCCTGGTGTCCCATATGGTCCCCCAAGCCAGGAGCTACTTCTGAGCGCATAGCCAGGAGTAACCCCTGAGCGTCACTGGGTGTGGCCCAAAAAAACAACAACAAAAAAAAGAAAATGAATGAGAGAATATATTTGTATCTGAGTTTATAGTAACTAAACAAAATAAAACAACCCCATTACTACTGTAGGTAAGTTAAATGTCCATTAACAAGAGGAGTGATTACATAAGTGATATGCTATTGTCGTAAAGCATTTTTGTAGTCATTAAAAAATTGATACTATTGGAAACAAGATTATTATAGCAGAAGCAACACTTTGACATGTTTGTTTTTCCTCTTTTGTCATGTAAACAAAACTTATTTTGTTATTCTTATTTATTTATTTTTTGGTTTTTGGGTCACACCTGGCGGTGCTCAGGGATTACTCCTGGCTCTGTGCTCAGAAATCACTCTTGGCAGGCACAGGGGACCATATAGGATGCCGGGATTCAAACCACTGCCCCTTCTGGATCGGCTGCTTGCAAGGCTCATGCTCTACTGCTGTGCTCTCTCTGGCCCTAAACAACACTTTTTAAAAAGAGTGTAGTGTTTGTGTGTGTGTGTGTGTGTGTGTGTGTGTGTGTGTGTGTGTGTGTGTGTGTCGTATCCAGTAATACATTTACGCTACTACTGTCTTTGCAGTTACAAATGTCTATATAATTAAGTTCTAGTAGATTGAAGCTGTTGAATGGCCTTAATGAGAAATAGCTCTAAATATTGTGAGGCATCTTTTTCTTCTGGCCATGAAAAAACAACTGAATTCAGAACTATGCTCCCACCACAGATAACTAGAAAGTTATAGGGAGAAAAAGCTTTATAGACACAGAACTGTTGGAAGCTTAGAATAGTGATCCCTGAGAGAAAAAAAAAACAAAGATGAATTCTACCACACCTAAGCTTTCTTAGAGACACTTCTGGATGATGGCACAGGGAGGAACTCAACCTAAATGAAAATCTTGACTTAAAGACAAAAGAGAATATATTTCAGGGAATCTGAACTTTTCCAGAATTCTTCATATCCAAGATAAGGAAGATATGTAGAGAAAAAGATACAGAAGCATGCATAATAGTTCCTATAAGTTCATAATACATAGAAATGTATTATTTCTGTGTATGTACTATTTATTATTATAAGATGCATCTGTAGGGTAACCTTTATACTTTTGGGAAAGAACATGTTCTAGGCAAAGGAGTGTGGTAGGAAAAAAATTCTAGAAATCATAATTGCTGCAGTTCATTAACATTAGAGTGGGAAGATGGAGAAAAATCACTCAGTACCCTGGGCATTCAGCCAGGAGCTCAAAAAGAGCCACATTTTAGAAATCTGTCCTAGAGCAAAGATAGTAAAAGGCATCCTAAAAGAACATTAAAAACGTAGACTCAGAAGAATTGAACTAACATAATTGCTACTGAGAACAAAATTCAAGGTTTTAAAAGCAGAATCTAGAAGCCAACAGGATAGAATTAACAATTGTAGATATGTAAATTCAGAAAACTTGATCTAAAACCAAGATGGTAAAAAATAACTTTCCAGGCCAGAGAGATAGAGTGGTAAGGTGTTTGCCTTGCAAGCAGTTGATCCAGGCTGGACAGTGGTTTGAATCCTGGCATCTCATATGGTCCCCAGGCCTCCAGGAGTGATTTCTGAGTTCAGAGCCAGGAGTAACCCCTGAGTGCTGCTAGGTGTGACCCAAAAACAAAAATAAATACTATTTCAACTATAAATGGAGGTGATGGAATTAGGTTAGGCTATGAAAATGTTAATGTATGTACATGTACACATAAAAAGGAAATGAAATAATCATGTATATTAATAAACATTTTCATTATAAAGAATTAAGGAAAAAGGTTAGAAGCACATATAAATCAAGTGGTTCCTATTCCTATTGTGCCACTTATTTAGGGTTCCTATTCCTATATGCCAATTCCATACCAATAATTTTCTGAGGATTTCAACTTAGTTTTGATGTGATTATAGAGTTTTCCACAACATTCTTGATAATCTTTTGCACTTTTATCCCTCATAAAAGTTTAAATAAATTTGTTGCATTGTAAAAAAGGAATGAGAATAATAAAGAGAAATGGAAGGTATAATTCTGAATGTAACCTTAGAGATGACAAAAATGTCACAATTGGAATTTTTATCAGAAATGATTAATATGGATCATAGGAAAAGAGAACATCATTAAACTAAAAAATGTAGAATTTATCTGAGATGAATCAAAGAACAGTAATATAAAGAATCATAAGATACTATCTTCTATATATAGTATTACAGGAAATTTCAAAAATGGATAATTTTTTGAAGTATTCATTATTCTAAGATTAGAATCAGAATGAATCACAAGAATGAATATTGAAATAGTAATAAAAACTTCCCCCGGGGCCGGAGAGATAGCATGGAGGTAAGGCATTTGCCTTTCATGCAGGACGGTAAGTTTGAATCCCGGCATCCCATTGGTCCACCATGCCTGCCAGGGGCGATTTTCTGAGCATATAGCCAGGAGTAATCCCTGAGCACTGCCGGGTGTGACCCAAAAGCAAAACAAACAAACAAACAAACACTCTTCCCCAAACAAAAGCTCAAGTCAAACAGCTTCTTTAAGGGATCCTACCAGAATTCCAAGGAAGATCTAATGCAAATTTTTCTCAAACTCTCCAAAATAAAAGGAGGAAATGATTCCAAATATATTGTATGGTTTTGATATTTTCCTTAAACGCGCAGCCAGTGTGATAAAACAGGCGGTAGGGTGTTTTCCTTGCATGCAGCTGACTCGAGTTTGATCCCCCATATTATCCTCTGAGCTTTACCAGGAGTAATTTTTGAATACAGGATTAACCCCTGAGTGCTTCCAGGTGTGGCACATAAACTAAAGAAAAAAAGTTTCTTCAAACCAAAACCAGACAAGAACACCACCAAAAAATATCAGTATGTTTAGTGAAGCAAAAATTTTTAGCAAAAATCCTGAACAAAATCTTAAATCAGACCTTCCAGTAATACATTAAAGGGATCATGAACAAGTAGGAGTTATTGGAAGCAAGGATAGTTCAGCACAAAAATACTAATGTAATGACATCAGCAAAAGAGGAAAAACCTTGTGTCATTTAAATAGATGAGGAAAAGACATCTCACAAGATTAAACATCCATTTGTGATAAAACAGTAAAATGGAAATAGAGGGAATTTACCTCAAAGTCCATTTATGACAAATGCATAGCGAACATTATACATAATGGTGAAAATCACATACTTCTATTTAGATCAGAAACAAGGTAAGAATGCCTACTTTTATCAATATTATTCAACATAGTACTGCAATTCCTAGCCAGAAAACTTATTCAAGAAAAAGAAATAAAAAGAATCCAAGTTAAGATTTAAAGAGAACTATTACTAGTTTATTTGCATATGTCGTAACATATAGAACCTCACGATTCTATCAAAAACAACTGGGGTGGGAGAAGGAGAAAGCCATGGGCAATTGGTAGAGGGATGCTACCACTTGTGGTGCATATGGACTTGGAAAACTGAATGTCTGAAACTTTTAAGGAGCTAAGTAAACCTGAGTGTCTAAATAAATAATAACAAAGACTATTCAAAATAAAAAGGAGTACTACAAAGTGGCAGGTTACAAAACATACAAGTTATGTGCAAATGAACCAGATGCAAGTTAGATTATGAAAACAATTTTATTTCTAATCACATAAGATGCTTAGCAAAGGAAGTGAAAGACTTAGAAACTGAAAACTATGTGACACTGCTAAATGAAATAGCAGGCATGGCTTCGGCAGGGCGGGGGAAGAGATGGACAGCTTTCTCCTGCTTAGCCTGTGCCACCATGATCTTTCATGGCTTGGTTTTCTCATTCAAGAAAAGTGAGTCTGGACCTGGCCCAGTTTGAATATGGTGACTGTTTGTGGGTGCGGTTACAACCGCCAGGCTTCCAGGAAGAAGGAGGATATAGAGGAAAGAGCTCGCTTTTGCTCCAAAAATCCCTGGTGATATGAGCCCCCAAATCGGCATACCTGGGGCCAGAGTGATAGCACAGTGGTAGGGCGTTTACCTTGTGCCGCCAGCCTGGGACAGACCTGGGTTTATCCCCTGTATCCTAAATAGTCCCCTGAGCCTTCCAGAGGTTATTTCTGACTGCAAAGCCAGGAGTAACCCCTGAGTGCCTCTAGGTGTGGCTCATTCACCCCCCCCCCATATCTGAAGTTTGGCCAGATTGGTGCCCCCACAGGGAATCTTAGAGGGGTAACGAAGCAGTGCCATTAGGAAAATGGTATTTCTGGATGATACAGGCAGCAGGCCCGGCTTTGATAAAAATTCCAAAGATATTTTTCATGATTATAGAATAATATTACAATTTGTAGGATACCACAACCCCAAATAATGCAAAGTTAAGACTAAAAGAAAAATGCTGGCATTTACACTCCCTGATGTCAAACTACATTCAAAGAATAATATTCAAAACAATATGGTATTGAATAAAAATGGACACATGGATCAATGGAATAGAATTAAAAGCCCAAACATAAACTCACATATAAACAAAGCTAATAGATAAAGGGAAGGCTTTATTTTTTTAATAAATATTTAAGCACCATGATTACAAGCATGTTTGTAGTTAGACTTCAGTCATAAACAGAATACCCCCCATCACCAGTGCAACAAGGGAAGATTCTTTAATAAATGTGGACATTCACATACTGAAGAATGAAAGTAGGATACTGTCTTGTACTTATGGTACAAGATTAATTTAAGATGGCATAAAAGATATGAATATAAAACATGAACCAGGGCCGGGCGGTGGTGCTGGAGGTAAGGTGCCTGCCTTGCCTGCGCTAGCCTAGGACGGACCTCGGTTCGATCCCCCGGCATCCCATATGGTCCCTCCAAGAAGCCAGGAGCAACTTCTGAGCGCATAGCCAGGAGTAACCCCTGAGCGTCACAGGGTGTGGCCCAAAAACCAAAAAAAATAAATAAATAAACATGAACCATAAAAATACATAAAAGAAAATACAGGTGATAAGGTCATCTAATCTTGAAGTATCTGAAGATTCAACTTCAGCAAAAGAAAATAAGCAAACAATCAAACCCAAATGGTACTACAAAGTAAAAAGCTTGTTCTGAGCAAAAGAGACCATTGCAAAATAGTAATAATAATAATAATAATAATAATAATGATAATAATTTTTTTTTTTTTTTGTGGTTTTTTGGGTCACACCCGGCAGTGCTCAGGGGTTATTTCTGGCTCCAGGCTCAGAAATTGCTCCTGGCAGGCACAGGGGACCATATGGGGTGCTGGGATTCGAACCGATGACCTCCTGCATGAAAGGCAAAATGCCTTACCTCCATGCTATCTCTCCAGCCCCTAATGATAATAATTTTTAAAAAGTAAAGAGAAAGGAACCTAATGAGTGGGAGAATATATTTGCATTTCACACATCTGATACAAGATAGATATCCAAAATATAGAAAAATCACAACAAAACAACCTGATCCAAAAAGGGGGAGAGCAATTGTACAGAAAAATTTCTTGAGGGAAATGAACATCAAGACTACAATGAGATAGATTCTGCAAGAATGGTCTACTGTATTTCATAGCATAATCAATGCATCCCATATTGTTTTTCTTTTTAGAAATAGAAAAAAAAACTTTTAGATGGGACCAGAGCGATAGCGTAGCAGTAGGGTCATTTACCTTGCATGCATCTGACCAAATTAATTTGTAAATAAATTTGCCAAATAAATTTTGTAATTACCAAAGAGGGACTTTAAACAATGATGAATAGGTAAGAACTATCTTGCAAAAATAGGTTTACATAAGTTTAATTTATTAACAAGTTATTGATTTATAAGCTACAAATAAGCAGTGAGATACAACCGAATGTAATGTTTTCACCTTTAAGATCTGTTATCACCAGGTTCTTCCTTCAGAAAACAGAAGGTTGAAATGGAACACTTTTTCCATAGTAGTTACAAATGCTGTTGTTTAAGGTAACTGTATTTGATTTCTATGAGTGTTGGGCAGATTGTCTCAAACCATTAAGCATGGCTCAGGGAATGCCAGGCTGATATTCTATGCAAACTGCATCAGATCCACAGGTGAGTTCAGACTCTCAAGACAGTACTCTAACTGTGGATACTATCACAAGCCAGCATACTTCTGATCAACATAATACAAGTTCGGCTTCCTACAAATCCAAAATTCTTCAGGTTTGATTTACTTGCTAGAGTAAATCAAGAACCCAGGTATACATTTATTTACTAAATTATTAGAAAGTCTATAACTCAGGAGTTGGAAGAGATGCAAAGGGCAAAGATGGGGGGGGGAGTCTACAGTTAGCACTTCCATTATTTTTCAGGTAAGCCCTCTACCTACTAGTGCTCCCCAAATCTACTTGTACTTACTCACATGGAAACTCAGCAAGGCCCTACTTTATTTTGTTGTTGTTTGGGGATTTTTGTCTGTTTGACCATACCAGAGGTACTCAGGGCACACTCGTGACTCTGCTCAGAGATCATTCCTGGTAATGCTCAGGTGACCATATGTGGTGCCAGGAATCTAATCCAGGTCAGCTTCATGCAACACAAATGCCCTACCTGCTGTACTATCTCTCTGGTTCTCTTTTTGTATTTTTTAATGGAGGCTTGATTAGTTACTTATGTCAGTTGACTCGTTGTCATTGGCAACTGAATTCAACTTTTAGTTCCTTTCCGCTTCCTGTTTACCTGGGTATAGATATAGAAATCTCAGCTCTCTAACTTGTTGATTCTCCTGGCAACCAGTCACCATCCTCAGATGATGTCTCAAAGTTAACCGTATTAATGTAACCATAAACTCTTTTTCTTTTTCTTTTCCAGCTATTTTTTTAAACAAGAAACTCCTAACGCACTCAACACTTTGGGGGCAACTGTGGAATAGATCTGAGAGATATGTTTTAGTATCTAAAAGACCAAATATACATTTCTTACAGATTAAAAGTTATAGAAATTGGTATAAAATAATCAAAAATATATTATTCCAGACCAGAGACATATAATCGAGAATTTTCTCATCTGCCTGCTTAGTCCATTAGCACTGAGCCTTCCAGCTTCTTTGCTTTATGAATATCAGTTAGAAATACATATAAAAGATTAAAAATAACATGTTAATTAAGGTCAATAAAGTAAAACTCAAAAGAAAAATGTCATAAAATAGGTAGTAATTGGAATATACTATACCTGTACTACAACATAAAGAAGTAGATACATGATCCTTATATATTGCAGTCTACAGAGCAACCACTTAAAAAAAAAGTCAACAAGTGTAATTGATATGCGAATAGAGGAGATAAAATAGAATCATCTAAAACATTAAATTAAAATCAAAGACGATGGCAGGTAGGTATTCTGGGGAAGGATGTGGTGCCAGAATGATGCATGCACGAGACCTGTTGTTAACTATTATAAATCACAGTGTTTCAAATAAAGAAATAAAATATTTTAAAAAGTCAAGAAATTAATAGAATCCATTCTCCACCCCCACCCCCCAAACACACACACATCCCCAAAAGGAAATCTGTTGGCTCTGGAATAAAACCCAAGAACTATTGGCAACACTCACCAGACCCTCCTGAACAACTCTTGGAAGGTTCCATCCCCTCCCCCCCCAATCAGAAATGGCAGGAAAATATGTTTTTTAGAAAAGAATAAGTAAAAGGGGTAACAAACTTACAAATATAAATATTAATCAAAATGACATAAATATCATCGGAAATATCAACAATACACATTGATGTAATGGCATCGTTGTAACTGAAGATTGAGTGAATGAGAAACAGATTTAACTCTTATGTTTGAATGTACATGTGATGTGCAGGCTGCATGGGATAATGAGTGACAGCTCTTTACCATTTGGTTTTACATCAGCAAAAAAGCAAACTTTTTGGCCTACTGATATGTGGTGTAAAAACTTATGGAAAGGGGATTTGAGCTCACTGGTGAAAGAGCAGAGAGTGGAGACTGAGAGTGAAACCACTAACCCAATAATCCAGGTTCTTTATGGAACTTAAAATTATTTCAGTTACTGCCCTTTTTTGGAGAAAGGAATTTTTCTTCTATTTTACACTATGTGAAAATTTTTGAATTAAGTGCCTCTGTGTGCTCTAAACAGGAAATCCAATCAGCCCTCTTCCTCCCGGCCCTGAACTTATTCCCTGATGTCCTCTCATCTGTCCCTCTGTGTTTGTGGACATCTACTTCCTTCCTTGTCCTCTTACAGTCCCATCAAGGTTCTGTAGGAAAGTGGGAGGTTGTTCTCTTTCTCTGACTTTAAAATATCAGCCATGTAATCGTAATTATTCAGCAAGTCCCTGGAAGGAAATGCTTTCTCCAGAAATCCCTGGCAACTCTCTTTGCCTCTCTTTCTTGGTCCTGCTCTGACTTGTCTCGTTGGCAGGCAGCCGCCTGTGAAATGTGCACATTTCAAAGCAAATGGCTCCAGGAGCTCATAATTGTTGCCAAACGTGTGCGGATTTTAATAGCCCATTTTCATTAGCCTGTGTGAAATCACCTGTCTCTATGTTGTTACCCAACTTAATTGTCAATTATGGTGATTAAGCTGGCTTTCACTACCATCGCTGGTAATCATTAGTATTATCTCCGAGGCTAAATGAAGGGAAAAAATAATGCCAGAGAAAGAATCATTTTCTAGATGAAGGCGAATATTTTGGTGTCAATAATAGAGGTGGCATTTTCTTTTATTCAGGTTGAACCAAATCCGCGTTTCGCAGTCAATTCCAATCTGCCATTTAGATGTCTTGGGACAGAGCTCCTCTTTTGTCACTGGGTTTTCTGTTATCAAGGAGGGTTCCTGATAACTATTCCCTTCCAATTCTCTAGTGATGAGCCCCGCCGCTAATTAGAAAATCAGGTAGGATAATTAATATGTTTAAATTGCTTTCAGCAATGTTGATGAGTCTAAATATAAGAGGTAGGGCCCTAAAAATAATTTTTAGGGGGTAGCAGAGAAAAATGCTGGCACTGGGAAACTTGAGGCTTTGATTGTCAAATTTAAAATAATTATTACCCCTTTCTTTGAACACCTTGTTTTATGTCCTATAGCGAGTCTTCTAATTCTGATTCTTGACCAAAATTTGACACTTTTGGATTTTCCCTAGGATGAACAATAATGAAAGCCATGGAAACCTTCAATCCCTTTTCTCCTTCCTTGCAAATTTTAATTTAGTAAAATTCCCTAGTCCATTTATATTATGCTTTTAAGGGATTTCAAGATGTAGAAAATAATGAAAGACACTTGAAAAATGATATCATTAGACACCATCTCTAGAATTTGAATGCCATGTGTGTCCCCGAGGTTTCTAATACTCTTAAGATTTGATGATTTCGTTGATCTTTCCAAAACACTTTGAGGAAACTAATAGATTTTAAAAAAAATTTAATTTAATGGCAAGAAAGAAATTAAGTAACACATGCTTAAGGGACACAGGAAGTGAATCAGTAACTATTTGCTGCCTTCAGGGGGGAGAAGAGGAATAAGGCTCTATCTAAAATAGTCCTTAATAAAAAAAATATTTAAACCCAAAATTTAACAAAGAAACACTGACAACTCTAGATAAAGAAACGTAGAATTTAGACCAATGAGCGCTTTAGATATTCCTTTTTATTCCCAATGTTACCATTCCTGTTTTGTGTGTTGAGTTTCTGTTTCTGATTTATATTTAAGTCTGATTATAACACATCAATCACTTGACTTCTAAGCCAATTTACTGACAGTGTCCTCTGAAGCTTTGTGATCACATATCCCATACATAGCAGAGGACTGAAATCTGAATTATTATGGGATTTCCTAATTTCTATGAATATGTTAAATATGTAATACACAATGTCTTTTTATAATAAAAATAGCTAATATTTAAAAAAATCTCCTAGGAGTAAAGGTGGTCAAATTGCAGCTCAAGTATTTTCTCTTCCATGAAGTTTTGTTACCTCTCCTTCTCCCAAAATCCTCGGACTCAGTGAATGACCCCTACCCTATTTCCCCATTGTGTTTTGTCCTTGTATGAACCATGATGTCACCATGTTTCATTGCAGCTTTTCATGGTGTAACCTAAACTTCTGATGATTAAGTTGTGATGGAGAGGGCTGTCTTTTGAACTGATGTGCACATGATAATAAGGAGCTGGGGGGAGGAAAGCATTCAAATACTTAGGAACTATGAAGGAAGATTCTTTTAGTGGAATCTACATAGGAACTTTTGCCTTCTTATTAAATGATTCAAAAGAGAATCAACCACCTGCTTTGGTCACTTGGATTAGCATCTTCCATATTCATGTCATCCCCAAATATTCTTGGTAATTCTTGGGTTTTTTACAGAAGTGCCTCAAGAAGAGCTGACTTAAATCTAAGTAAGAACTTTGTTTTTCTTAGATTTGATGGAGACACACCCAGCTCAAGGTTTCTAATATTGGCTCAGGAGCTACTCCAGCCATTTCTAGGGGTAGTATGGGGTACCACATGGTTTCAGGGATGAAACCCTGAAGCTCCCACATGCAAAGCATCTGCTCCAGCCCTTGAACCCATGGACCCGATCCCTGATTAGAAATTCTGATGGAAATTTTCCCCCTTAGTGTGCCTGTGTCTTCTCTTAGGGCAGATTCTAGGTCGTCTTCATTCTTTTTCTGCCACCTGGTTCTGTGACTGGCACATATACAACAGAGACATATGTTCATAAGTTTCACACTCCACCCACAAAATTTATCATTCAGTGCTAAAATGATAATTAGAGGAGAAACAATGCCAGTGATTCATTTTCTTTCTTTAAAGTGGACTCTTAGGGCTGGAGTGATTGCACAGATGTAGGGTGTTTGCCTTGCACACTGCCATCAGGATGGATCCGGTTTGATTCCCCACCCCACCGGCATCCCCTAGGATCCCCTGAGTCTGCCTGGAGCAACTACTGAGTGCAGAGACAGGAATAACCTCTGAGTGCCACTGAATGTGGCCCAAAAACTAAAAAAAAAAAAAAAAGTGGACTTTTAATGTATATTCAAATAATAAAACCAGACAGTGTCTTTTGGCTTCAGGATCTCATGTTCTAACTAACCTCTTTATTTTTTCACTCAAGAAGTCAGTAGAAAAGAGACTGTTGCTTCTGGGCTCTCTTTTGTTTCTCTATGGAGGATTTTTCTTTCTGTTTAAATTTAGAGTTCTGAAATTTCAGCATCCCTGAAATACAGATCTCCCTGTATTTTCCTGAGATGGTTCCCTGATTCGGCTATCTCTGTTAGTCGGGGGTTATGAGGAAATGAACCAAGGCTGACAGTCGTTGCCATAGTGATTGCATCTCTATGAAATGAAGTCAGGGGAACTTCCATTTGAAGAACTAGGGGGACCATATTTTAATAGAATGACCATCTGCTTGGAATAAAGTGCTCTGGGAGAAGGATGGAGTCTTAAGAAATATAAGGAAAATGAAGTTAATACTATGAGGGATGTCTCAGGGTGTCAACACATGTTGAGGATGTTACTGCCTGAACATCAGTGTGAGACCAGCCCTCGAGAGGAGGCATGGATCAGAGTGGACAGTGAGCATGTGGCTCTGTGGTTACTTAAAATTCTCAAATCTTAAAAATAGCAACATAATCAGGAATTCCCTAGGTCTGCTATCTACAAAGACAATGAATAAAAATGTGGGTAGCTCAAAAACAACTGTAAAACATAAGCATGCCTAATATTATCAAGAAATTTTTGCTTAAATAGTTGCAACAGAATGAACCAAAATAAGTTTGTATGCTGGAAAGCAAGCTCTTTTATTAGATGAATAATACTCCTTAAATCGTGGGGTTATTATGAGAATAATTCTTTATAGTTAACAGCAGGTGCTGACAGAGTGCTTGTTATATAGCTTATGTTTAGTGAACCATTGCATTGAGAGTAAAAAATATTCTCTCAGATTCCAACAAACATTCAATCTAAGCTCAACCTAATGTTTCTTTAAAGAGTTTATAGCACATATAAAACATGCCAAACAGCCTATTAGGTGAACGAGAAATAAGTTTATTAACCTCATGCTATAAAAGAGCAATAGTAATTCCAGGAGTAGAAAGTCAGAGGCCACCATGGTTTCTTTCTTATTATCTGCTTCTCTCCCTGTCCCTGTTCCAAGATGATCTGGGCTTCAATTCCTCCTTGGATGAAGGAGGTTAGACTGTAGATGGTCAGTTATTAGCAAGTGCTATTCATAAAGAGATTAGCCCTGGCATAGGCAAATGTGCTATTTCCATTTCTTTCATTTTCTTTCTCCTGGGTTATGGTACTCATCTTGACATCTTTTCTCTCATATGATGGCAGAATCTAGGCTTGGGATTAAAAAGATTCAGGGAGATATTGGAAGCCAAATCTACCTGGGAAAGGTAGATTTCTTACTGTCCATTAGAATTGTAAGGTGCCTAGTGAGGAATTGAATTTGTGGAAAATAAAGAAGTTCCCTTGTTTTCATGCCATGCAAGCCTTCTACTGTGAACTGAAAGCTTTGGTTGGTATCCCCCCAAGAAAAAAGATATATCCCCAGCTTTGGTCATTGGAATCTGGGGACTAATTTATGGATACGGGCTTTAGTTCACTTTGACCTTTGTCTGTGGTCATCAGAAACTTTAAAGAGGTGTCATGTGTAAGAATAGGTTTTGGGCATTCCTCAATTTCATGAATTAGATAAATATTAATGAAGCTCATTCCACACTTCGGTAGGATGTCCAACTTGTCATGGTCTATACCTGGTCTGTTTTTTATTCTATCAACTTGGTCTCAATTTGTTCAACAATGAGGTGTCAAAATGGCATTAAACTTAGCTATAAAAGGTACACCTGAGTGTTGTTACATTAAACAATGTATTGCTGGTTGATGACTCACCTGGAAGGTGAGACTCCTGCTTTGTTTAATTTTCTTTTTCAAAGCCATGAAGTAGTGAATTTTGCTTAGATGCTTCCTGATGCATGTTTGTTGCTCAAGATCAAAGACTGGAAGGGAGATCACAGGGTCTAATTCCATATCCATGATGTATGTTCTATCAAACTCCAGTCAGCTGGTTTCTAATCTCTCTATTAAAGTTTTCAAAGATAGGAAACTAGCTGCTCACCTAATATTCCAATGGAGTTGGGAAGCCTTTGTATTGGAAAGTGACCTTAACTCCTTAAATTTGCTTCCCTAGGATGCCCACATGCTGTGCCTTTTGCTGCTCTCTGAGCTGAACATAGCCCCTCTGTAAGATCATCCTACAGCCCTTTAAATGTTTGAATCTGCATTCATGCAATCTGGGTTTAAATAGTCACCAATACTTTATATAGCTTCTGAAGAATCTTCTAAGATCATGCATCTTTCTACTCTGTGTATAACTGGTTAAAACAAAATTTAATTTTGGAATTTTACCCCAAAATACAATGTAGAAAAGTCCTCTGCGTTGCTATATCCACTGCAATGCTATTCACAATAACTAGAATCTGGAAATAATTCAAGTGTCTGGGAACAGATGAGTGGATACAGAAACTGTGGGACATCTACACAATGGAATACTATGCAGCTGTTAGTAAAAATAAAGTCATGAAACTTGCTTATATATAGATGAATATGGAGAATATTGTTAGCTGCTCTGAACTCAAGATCCTATAAAGACCACTAGGAGATGAACAGTACTGCAATCGTAAGGGAACTTATTCCAGCATGCTGGGTCACTCCTTGTCAGGCAACAGCCACCAGGCAAATTTTCAAATACCTTTTATAGGGTTACAGAGGCTTCAAACCATCATAGTTGATCTTTAAGTTGAGTGGCTTTTGTCTAGGGTGTTTCTAGAGTGTTTCTTATCATGAATAGATATCTATAGTGGTATATTGTGGTTTATAGGGCCTTATGGTTTGTATCAATTGAAGTTGGAGAGGAGGGGCTCGGGAGCCCATATGGCACCTGTGGCTGTGACATGTAGTTAAGTAAGATTTATTATGCTTAGACCCCTGGGTGTTTCTAGTTTATCTAACTGTTCTGGTAAATGCCCTTGAAGTCCCTGGAACTGGCTGCTCTGCCCTAGTCCCTTCTGCCACATATCTGAGGCCTGTCATGGAAGTTTTTATGTCTAAAGCAAAATCAGGGTTATAGAAGCAAATAAGTAGTTAATTCCAAACTTACATTTCTTTCTAGCTTCTAACAATATATTTCTGATCAAAATGATTCAAAGGGATAGGGGTAGACATAGAATGATCACACTCATTTGTGCAATATAAAAAATAGTATGGTAATAGTACCTAAAGACAATAGAGATGAGGATCAGGAGAACTGTCCCATGGTAGGAAGCTTGCTTCAAAGAACTGAGTGTTGTGTATGTAAATATTTTAGGGGATTACTATGTTACTCACCCTAAACTGATTGGTGATTGTGCCCTGCCCTAGGGTGTGACCTGGCATTCTGCCCCCACCCTAGGGTAGTACCTGATTCTGCTTCCACCATTGGTTGGTATCTGATCCCACCATTGGGTGGTACCTGATTCTGGGGAATAAAAACAAGGGTCTGTGGAAGGCCAGGGCTTTTTTTTGCTGGAACTGAAGCTGAGTCTTGGGACTTCAGTTTTGTCCACCGAATAAAGTGAATATTTCCACGAGCCTGACTGCTGACTGCGAGCTGTTTACCCGCCGTTTCACCTAAGAACCGTGGGCTAGACAGGGTGGCAGACGCGTGCTCCGAGCTGGAAGAAAAAAGCCTCATCCTCCATCCCACCATCAGTCAACCTCTTCAGGGGCTGACTTGCTACACTGAGGAGATGCAGTTAAGGGAAAGAAAGAGAGAAGGAACACTACAGCAATAATTTAGAATGATCACTATGGACAAGAATTGAATGCTAAAGGAGGTAAAGTGATACCTTCCCTGGTAGAAGTTTGATTCCTGTTGATAGTATAAAAAACCAGGGTTGTTTCTAT
The DNA here is from genome assembly GCF_024139225.1 of Suncus etruscus. Taxonomy (NCBI): domain Eukaryota; kingdom Metazoa; phylum Chordata; class Mammalia; order Eulipotyphla; family Soricidae; genus Suncus; species Suncus etruscus. The sequence goes on along the minus strand of NC_064857.1, from coordinate 35,380,134 downwards.
AGATGGTATTCAAGGTTCAGGGGTGACTGGTCAATGTACGATCTTCTGAAGCCTAAACCAAGTCACTATGACAAATGTTCAGGGTGTAAGGCCCCACTACAGTATAAAATTTATGTGTTCCTATCTCTATTAGATGAGAACTTGTTTTCAAATGTAAGATTTTCCCATTTTTAATGTGCATGTGCAAAAAGGAACAATACACAAGGTATTGCTGGTGTATATGGGGTCAGAGGTAACAAGCCCAACAATCTCCATAACCTGGTTCTGCATTAACTCTAAACATTAGAGAAACTTATCTACTAGAACAAGGGTGGGGAACAAGTTCGACACAAAGAGCCAAAATTTTAAACTGTGAGAGTCAGAGAGCCACACCACACAGTGACCTGCCAAAACAGACAAACACTCACACAAAAGCATATAATTTTAACAATAATATACTAAACACATAACATGCTCAGTCAGGTGTTTTTTTGTTACCTTGTTGGAGTGATGGGATGATAATCTCAGTGGGATTTCTGGCATCTTTTGTTTTCAGTAATCTTCTGCAAATCAGGTTTGTATTCAGTTGTAGCCACTCAGAGCAGTTTCTTTACATGAGTGTCAGTCAGAATGGACCGATGCTTTGATTTCACGTGTTTCAAAGTAGAAAACAGCTTCTCACAGACGTATGTTGACGAAAACATAGAGAGCTGCTTGAATGCGGCTCTTTTTACACACAGTATTTTTCAGTTGGCACAGCTCTCCAAAAAATCAAGAGATTTCAGTCTATCGTCCTCGTGAAGCTCAATCATTTCTAGTTCACTCGGTGCCTCATTGGTAACAAGTTGGGTTTTTAGGCAGTTGGTGTCAGCATTAAACGGGCCGATGAGAAAAGTCATCTGTGGTCTTTTTTGGTCCAAGTCCTCAAACCTCAAAGTAAACTTCTCTTGCAGTTGTGTAAGTTGTTTCATGTATCCAGATATATCTGTTTTAGCACTGGTCTTCTGCAGGGTGCTGCGCAAAGAAGGAAAATGGGATCGATTGCTGTTTTGAATGTGTGCTTTAAAAAGCTTCAACTTGTTTACAAAGGAGAATACACTTTGTGTCAGCTCAAGAAGAGTTTTTAATTTCCCCTATAGGTCCACGTTTAGTTTATCCAAGTGTGAAAGCATGTCCACTAAAAATGCCAACTCCATAAGCCACTTGGGGTCTGAAAGCAGAGGATATGTTTTGTTCTTCTCTGCCATAAACAATTTTACTGTTTCCAAAAGCTCAAAAAAGCACGAAACTACTTTGCCTCTTGAGAGCCATCTCACTGCGCTGTGCAGTGGCAGGTCACCGGGCAAGTCTGCATCAAGTTCTGCAATGAGGTTCTTGAATTGCAGGTGATTAAGGGGCTACAGGATCTAGTTCACAATCTCCATCACAGGCTTCATAACGTGGTCTAAATTCAGTGTTTTGAACACAAGTTGCTCACAGTGGATGATGCAGTGGAAGTTCCAAAATTCAGGAAAGGCGTCATTACCTTTACAAAGACCCACAAGTCCATTTACTGAGCCAATTATCTGCGGTGCTCCATCCGTGACTATTGCAGTGAGTTTTTCAAAAGACATATTCGCTTTTTTAAAAACGGCAGTCATTGCCTCTTTTATGTCAGTGCCGCGAGTTCTGTCTTAATGCAACAATGTCAAGAAGCTCTTCTTTGGGGCCGGGAAGGTGGCGCTAGAGGTAAGGTGTCTGCCTTGCAAGCGCTAGCGTAGGATGGACCGCGGTTCGATCCCCCGGCGTCCCATATGGTTCCCCCAAGCCAGGGGCGATTTCTGAGCGCTTAGCCAGGAGTAACCCCTGAGCATCAAATGGGTGTGGCCCAAAAACCAAAAAAAAAAGCTCTTCTTTAATCACGCAGTCCTCAGAAACCATTCGCACAAATATTGCCAACTGTGGCTTGTCCTGTATGTCGCATGACTCTCATGTAACACTAAAATAAGCACATGCGTTCAAGTCTGCATGTAGATCTGACTCAGTCACATTATTTATGTCTGCTATTCTGGTTTTAACTGTGTGCCGTGACCTCTGGAGATCACTGATGGAATCTTTGAGTTTTTTATTGTCTGGAGCCAAGGTTTCAATTACATCTGCAAAACACTGTTTTAGAAACTCCCCTCATTGTATGGTTTTTTAGCACGGACAATGTTCTACCGCACTTTATAGGATGCAAGGGTCACAGTTTCTCCATGCTTGGTTAATTGCTGAAACATTTGAGACTGTCTTTTTACCTGGCTTTTCAAGGTGCTCAATTTTTGCTTACGTAGTTCAGTACCTTTGGGTAATTCCTTGTCAATATTAGCATGGAGAGTGCTAAAATTACGCTGAAGATATGAAGCCTTGAAATGTGATATCATAGTATTGCATATTAAACACAGCACTTTCCCATTCTGTTCAATAAAGAAGAAAGCATCTTCCCATTCTTCCAAAATGTCTTGTGTTCATCTTCATATTTTCGTTTAGCTTTGCATTTTGCCATTTTGAGTGAGGGTAAACATCCTGCAGTGATGGTGAGGGTGTGCTGCGTCCTGCACACTAAGAACTAACATTAGGCAAGATGTGACCCAACATGTGCCACACGGCCCCTCGCTCGCTGGCCCATGCAGTTGTTTCCGAGGGATGGGAGATGGGATGCCGCAGCCTGGGGGCGGGATTACGCACTCAGAGATCTCTCCTCAGAGGTCCCTCCTCAGAAGCAGCGGAACAAAATCCAAACTTGGCAAAGAGCCACAGTATACAAAATAATGATAAGAGGCAAAGAGCCACATTCATTTTGGCCGGAAGCCACATGCGGCTCAAGAGCCACGTATTCGCCACCCTGTGCTAGAATATCCTACAAACAAGATCCCCCAAAATGGTGGAAATTGCTGCTACATAAGAAGATATTCAATAAGGGTTATACCTATTAAGGAAATATATCAACAGAAATATTCAAAGGGAATATACATGTCCCCTTTAAGTCTTTTGAAATAGTCTGTGGTGGTGGTGGTGGGTAAAATCTGGAGCACAGCTTCAGCCTGTGATTTGGTCTTGTGGAGTCTGAAAAATGTCTCCCAGCAGTCACATATCAGAAAATCTCCTCGAGCCAGCAGCTTCTCAGAAACTAACTCTGGTAGCAAACGAAAGTCCACCATGAAGGGAGGTGGGGAAAAGGGGGACACCAAGAGGAAATCAGTAGCAGTAGTATATCAGCTTCTTCTCAGGCTGAGAATCTATCTTTAAACTTTGGGAGCTGATTGACAACTGGCTGGGGTGAGGGGAATGTTCTGTTTCATGAAAAGGAGTTAAGAACTGAGGGTAAAAAGGATTAAATGGGGAAGAAATAACAGATGGGGTGAGAGAGTGAAGGGCTAGAAAAGAATTTGTAAGGTGTTAAGCAAAGGGAGAAGAGGGGTTATATATGACAGATGAAAGGACAATATACAACAGAGATATTATATATACATATATATATTACTAATGGACATTAGACAGACATTAGATGGCCAACACATACACTCATGTGCACACATAAGCTTTATGGGTTAGATTGTGTATAGAGCATTCTTAAAAACAATCATAATTTTCAAGTCTAGAAAACTAACTGATATGGTAATGAGCACTATAAGAGGAGTCTATATCATGAAACATTGTCAAGTAGTTTTTGAGCATCCAGTTTCCTTTCCTAAAAGCAATCTAAAATTATGAGCATTATGGTATAATAGTAAACTACCTACAATTGGAAACATATTACAATAACATATACAATGAATGAGCTCTGTAACAGGAGTTCATAGCATGCAGTTGCATATTCCATTGCTATTTGTGGACATAAACTAGATTATATTATCAGGCATAATCAAAAAGGAAATGGATAGCTTAGAAATTTTGTCATGACATTCTCTAAATTAACCCTGTCTTCTGAGTCTAATATTAGTATAGCATTGTGATGTGGAAATGGGGTGACCAACTTACATCTCCAAGTACCACTGAACCAAAATATCAAGGAGTTATTATTAATATAGTAAAATTAAGACATTAAAACTACTTGTAGTGGGAGTGCATAGTTTCCAAATACATTCTGCACCCATTTCTGTGGGTAAAAGTATTAACACATTATTATAGATATCTATAAAGATCAGTTGATTGGACACCTGCTTAAACTAAACACCCATATTCATTCTTGATGGGATTGACATTTAAGGAGTCTATTGACAGAAAGGGCTGTTGTGCTATTATATTGTGTAAGGTTGTTGTTGTTACAATTGGGGTTTTGGTTCATGAAATTGCTCTTTGAGTAGTTCATTTAGGGTTGGTTTGGTATAGCACAAATATTTCGAGTTTTTTTTTTTTTATCTGAGAATGTTTTTAATCCTCCCTCCCATGTAAATGAGAGTTTTGCTGGCTAGTGGACTCTAGGTTGAAAGTTTCTTTCTTTCAAGAGTTTGAATATATATAAAAAAAAAAAGAGTTTGAACATGTCATTCCACCCTTCTTGCCTGGATTGCTTCAAGTGGAAGATCTGGCTTGATTCTTAAGTTATTTCTTTTATATTTGAGACTTTTTTTCTCCCTTATTGCTTTACAGAGTCGATCTGTCTCTTTGATTTTTGTCATTTGGATTACCAAATGTCTTGGTGTTATTCTGTTAGGGTCTATTTTGTTTTGCACTCTTTTTGCCCCTTGGGTTTGTAGAGAAACCTCTTTTGCAAGGATGGGGAAGTTCTCTGCTATTATCTCCCTCACTACTTGTTCTCCCCCCTTTCCATTTTCTTCTCTTTTTGGAATTCCTATAATTTGGAGATTATTTCTCCTTTCTTTGTTCATTAAGTACCTTACATTTTCTTTCAGGGTGTTTTTTTTTTCCAGGGGAGAGCATGAACGCAGTCCCCCACTACCACAAATTACGCAGTTGAGTTTCCCACATTTGGGGAAATCACAGAGGTCAGCACACCCGGAGTGCAATGGGTGAGTCTCGCCCTGTGGGAAACCACCTTCGTGATCATGGTATTGCCCCTGCCAGGTAAGTATTTCTACGAGGGTTTTGTCTCTCCTTTCTTTTTTGACTTCTTTATCCCAGCTGCTTGTAATTTGTCTTCAAGTAAGTCCATGTGATTCTCCACCTGTGTAATTCTACTATTATGGCTTGCTAACATGTGCTTTTTAGTTCCTTCAGTTCCATTTGTATGGATTCTATCATCATCTTTATTATTACATTTTTATTTATTATTATTTTTGGTTGGATTGTTCATCTATAGATTTCTTAATTTCGCAGGCTGTGACTCCTTGATTTCCATTGATAAACCTTTAAGTGTTGATTTTAGGTCCTCATCTATAAGGTTTAGGCATTTGGGTGGACTTGGAGATTTGCCAGGATTTCTTTCCATAACCCCCACAGTAGATATATTCTTTAGCTTTCCCATTGAACTCTTGTGGTTAGTGATTTAGAGTGCTGGATTTCTTAGGCTGTTGAAAGAAGTGCTAGATCCAGTCTGCCAGGAAGTCTATGATATAAATTGTAATGACTTAAAATTTATTTGGGAAAGTGAGGACTTGAGGGAAGGAAGGAAAGATGCTGAGAAAGACCACCCCTTTTGCATTTGGTGGAAGGGATTAAGGAGTGAGATTTTCTATTCCCTCCCTGGCACAATCTGGCTGGCCCCAAAGGGCATATGAACAATGATGGCATTGGAACCCAAAAGGAGACTGAGGGAAGGCTGGAGAGGAGTGGAGCTAGGATGCCTTTTTTTTTTTTTTTTGAGATCCTGTATCCATTTGACATAATATTCATTTCATTTTTTCCTGGTTTTTGGGTCATATCCAGTGATACTCAGGGCTTACTCCTGGCTATGTGCTCAGGAATTACTCCATGTGGTACACAGAAGAACATATGGGATGACAGGGATTGAATCCAGGTTGGCTGCTTGAAGGCAAGTACCCTACCCTCTGTTCTATCTCTCCAGCCCCAACATTTCTTCAAATGTTATTGTGAAGAGTACATGAAACAATACACTGTAAACAACACAATGTCTAATATGTATTAAGTACTTAAATAGTTCATATCATTGTAACAAACCTGATAATGACTTGAACTGTATAAATTATAAATTCTCTACCAATTCAGGTATTTTGGGAATTTATTGCTATTTGTTTGTTCACTTAATATCAATAAGTAGTTAGGTATCCTGTTCTTAGTTTAATCTTTAGCTTACCATTTTTATTTATGGAAAGCTTTTATATCCTGACTCTAACCCAGTGCTTCTCAAATAGTGGGGCACACCAATTAGGGGGGACGTGAGGCTCTGTAAAGTGGGGATGAATTTGACCTTGGCAAACACTGTCATAACAAGCTAAGCCCTGTCCATGTTCATGTCTCTGTATGTCTTTGGAGCTGAGAGTTGCTGTGTCCTGCTTCAAACCCCGTTTCTAAAAGCTATGCATTGCAAAATGTGCTCATTGTAGCCATTAATCCAGACATCACCTCTGATTAAAAAATCAGCTCTCAGAACATAAAAACTGGCAGGCTTTTGCAGAAGCCGGGTTCCCTGTTTGGGACATCAGGCGGGGAAAATCCACGAATCTACGCCTGCCCAATGGGGCCCAACTGTGAAAACCTGTGAGTGCTACCTGTAAATGTCTGTCTACTGTCCTCTTGCGTGAAACTCTTGGGAGTGGGGCAAAAGAGGCTCCAGCAGAGCACGGCCGCTTCGCTTCGCAGCCATGCACTCTTTCTAAGAAAAGAACACCATCGCAACAAGAAGAAAAAATCACACTAAGTACTGTGCTATATCACAGAAGCAAGCATTTCTCTCCGGACTGTCTTCTCTGTTGCATGCTCGGGCCTAAGATTTGATCCAGTGTGAGGCTTCATCCACAGAGGACTCCCCTCCCTTAGAGGCAAGTCGGCCCATACAGAAATGGCGGAGCCAGAGAGTGTGCTGCCTGCATCATATAGCCAATGAATACCACCACAACACGTAGAAAAACCCACAATACAAGTGTGACAATAGGGAAACAACGCAGGCCAGCATCAGACATAGAGAATGAAGATGACAATTCTGATGACCAGATAATGACCAACCAACTAATCAACCTCTCAGATAAGGACTTTAGACTAGCAATATGGAAGATGCTCAAAGAACTCAAGGAAACCATGGATAGAGTTGAACAGAACACTAATAAGAACCAAGAAAATATGAAGACAGAAATCACAAAACTCCAAACTGATATAACATGTCAACTAACAGGCCTGAAAAAGTCAGTAAACGAAGTGAATGACAAAATGGATAAGCTCTGGGACAGGGTATCAGAAGCTGAGAATAGACTTGGTGCTGTGGAAGATGAGATACATAACAATTCCATACAGCAGGAGAGATTGGACAAAAAACTTAAAGCAAATGAGCAGACAATGGAAAAATTAGTCAAAGAATGGGAACAGATGAAAATAGAAGTCTATGATAAGATCAACAGAAACAACTTAAGAATCATTGGAGTCCCAGAGACCCAGGAAGAAAATTTCCAGGAAGAATCAACAGTCAAGAACATCATTAAAGAGAAACTTCCAGAGCTAAAGAATATATGTGATCAAATCCTGCATGCTCGAAGAGTACCAACCAAAAGAGATCCCAGAAAAACCACCCAAGACACATCCTAGTCACAATGACAAATCCCACAGATAGAGACAGAATTCTGAAAACAGCAAGATCAAAAGGGGAAATTACGTTCAAGCAAGCATCCTTGAGATTTACAGCAGACCTGTCACCAGAAACACTCATTGCCAGAAAGCAGTGGTGGGATATTGTGACAAGACTGAATGAAATGAATGCTTCACCCAGAATACTATACCAAGCAAAACTCACTTTCCGGTTTGAAGGAAGAATACATGGTTTCACAGACAAAAAGCAGCTCAGAAACTTCACAGACACAAAACCAGTCTTAAGAGAAAAACTGAAAGACCTAATTTAAGACAAGACTAACCAAAAGACACACCAAATTTCGATATAAAGATGGCATTAAATCCCAGGACAATTCTTTCTCTCAACGTCAATGGACTAAATGCACCAGTCAAGAGACACAGAGTGGCTAAATGGATCAAAAAAACTCAATCCAACCTTCTGCTGCCTACAAGAAATGCACCTGAATAGTCAGAACAAACATAGACTCAAAATAAAAGGCTGGAGAAAAATTATCCAAGCAAACAACACCCATAAAAAAGCTGGAGTGGCCATACTAATATCAAATAATGCAAACTTTATACACAGGAAGGTTTTAAGGGACAAAGATGGACATTTTATATTAATCAAGGGGTATGTAGAGCAGGAAGAAATAACTCTCCTAAACATATATGCACCGAATGAGGGGCCAGCAAAATATTTAATACAACTGTTGACAAATCTGAAAAATAATATCAATAACAACACAATAATTGTGGGGGACCTTAACACGGCTTTGTCAACACTGGATAGGTTAACCAGACTGAAACCCAACAAGAATATACTAGACCTGAGGAGAGAAATGGAAGAAAGAGGTCTAGTGGATATATATAGGACACTCTATCCCCAGAAACCTGGATACACATTCTTCTCCAATGTACATGGGACATTCTCCAGGATAGACTACATGCTGGCACATAAAACATACCTCCATAATATCAAGAGGATAGAAATTTTGCAGACTACCTTCGCTGACCACAAGGCTCTGAAATTATTTGTGAATTCCAAAGGGACTCAGAAGAAAAACTTTAACACCTGGAAGTTAAACAGCCTCATGCTCAATAACCAGTGGGTCCGAGATGAAATCAAGGAGGAAATCAAAAGGTTCCTGGAAACAAATGACAATAAAGACACAAACTATCAGAACTTATGGGACACAGCAAAAGCAGTATTGAGAGGAAAATTTATAGCTTTGCATGCACACATCAGGAAGGAAGAAGGAGCTTACCTGAGTAGCTTAATGACACAGCTAATAGAACTAGAAAGTGCTCAACAAAAGAACCCAAAAATAGGAAGACAGAAGGAAATAACAAAGCTGAGAGCAGAAATCAATGAAGTGGAAACCCAAAAAACAATCTGAAAGATCAACGAAAGCAGAAGTTGGTTATTTGAAAAAATAAACAAGATTGATAGACCACTGGCAAACCTAACAAAGAAAGAGAGAGAGAGAAACTTGATTTAACTCATATTAGAAATGAAAAAGGAGAGATAACTACTGATATGACAGAGATTCAAAGGGTAATCAGAAACTACTTTGAGAAACTCTACGCCACTAAAAATGAGAACCTGGAAGAAATGGATAAATTCTTGGACTCTTATAACCTTCCACGGTTGAAGGAAGAGGATGTAGCATATCTAAACACCCCCATCTCCATTGATGAAATTAAAACGGTAATCAAATGTCTGCTGAAAAACAAAAGCCCAGGCCCAGATGGATTCACTAATGAATTCTTTCAAACTTTCCAAGAGGAACTACTACCAATACTGGCAAGACTCTTTCATAAAATTGAACAAACGGAAACACTTCCAAATAGCTTTTATGAAGCCAACATCACCTTGATACCTAAACCAGATAGAGATGCTACAAAAAAAGAAAATTACAGACCAATATCGCTAATGAATGCAAATGCAAAGATCCTCAACAAAATCCTGGCAAATAGGATTCAATGCCTCATTAAGAAGATCATCCACTACGATCAAGTAGGTTTCATCCCAGGAATGCAAGGATGGTTTAACATCCATAAATCTATCAACATAATAGACAACATCAATAACAAGAAAAATAAAAACCATATGATCATATCAATAGATGCAGAGAAAGCATTTGATAAGGTCCAACACCCATTCTTGATCAAAACTCTCAGCAAGACAGGAATAAAAGGAACCTTTCTGAACATAGTCAAAGCCATCTACCAGAAGCCAGTGGCAAATATTATCCTCAATGGAGAAAAACTAAAAGCCTTCCCTCTAAATTCTGGCACAAGACAAGGCTGTCCTCTCTCACCACTCCTATTCAACATAGCACTGGAAGTTCTTGCTATAGTGATTAGGCAAGAAAGAGATATCAAGGGAATCCAGATAGGAAAGGAAGAAGTCAAGCTCTCACTGTTTGCAGATGACATGATACTCTACTTAGGAAACCCTAAAGACTCTACCAAGAAGCTTCTAGAAACAATAGACTCATATAGCAAGGTGGCAGGCTACAAAATTAACACACAAAAGTCAATGGCCTTTCTCTACACCAATAGTAATAAGGAAGAAATGGACATTAAGAAAACAACCCCATTCACAATAGTGCCACACAAACTCAAATATCTTGGAATCAACTTGACTAAAAATGTGAAGGACCTATACAAAGAAAACTATAAAACTCTGCTCCAAGAAATAAGAGAGGACACATGGAAATGGAAACGCATACCCTGCTCGTGGATTGGCAGGATTAACATCATCAAAATGGCGATACCCCCCAAGGCATTATACAGATTTAATGCTATCCCTCTAAAGATACCCATGAAATTCTTCAAAGAAGTGGATCAGGCACTTTTGAAATTCATTTGGAACAATAAACACCCTCGAATAGCTAAAGCAATCATTGGGAAAAAGAATATGGGAGGAATTACTTTCCCCAACTTTAAACTGTACTACAAAGCAATAGTTATCAAAACAGCATGGTATTGGAATAAGGACAGGCCCTCAGATCAGTGGAATAGGCTTGAATACTCAGAAAACGTTCCCCAGACATACAATCACCTAATTTTTGATAAAGGAGCAGGAAACCCTAAATGGAGCAGGAAAGCCTCTTCAACAAGTGGTTTTGGCACAATTGGATAGCCGCTTGCAAAAAAATTGAACTTAGACCCCCAGCTAACATCATGTACAAAGATAAAATCCAAATGGATTAAAGACCTCGATATCAGCCCCCAAACCATAAGATATATAGAACAGCACATAGGCAAGACACTCCAGGACATTACAGGCATCTTCAAGGAGGAAACTGCACTCTCCAAGCAAGTGAAAGCAGAGATTAACAGATGGGAATATATTAAGCTGAGAAGCTTCTGCACCTTAAAGGAAATAGTGCCCAGGATACAAGAGCCACCCACTGAGTGGGAGAAACTATTCACCCAATACCCATCAGATAAGGGGCTAATCTCCAAAATATACAAGGCACTGACAGAACTTTACAAGAAAAAAACATCTAACCCCATCAAAAAATGGGGAGAAGAAATGAACAGACACTTTGACAAAGAAGAAATACAAATGGCCAAAAGACACATAAAAAAGTGCTCCACATCACTAATCATCAGGGAGATGCAAATCAAAACAATGATGAGATACCACCTCACACCACAGAGAATGGCACACATCACAAAGAATGAGAATAAACAGTGTTGGCGGGGATGTGGAGAGATCCAGCTATACCATTCCTAGGAATATACCCTAGGAAAACAAAAATACAGTACAAAAACCCCTTCCTTACACCTATATTCATTGCATCACTATTTACCATAGCAAGACTCTGGAAACAACCAAGATGCCCTTCAACAGATGAATGGCTAAAGAAACTGTGGTACATATACACAATGGAATATTATGCAGCTGTCAGGAGAGATGAAGTCATGAAATTTTCCTATACATGGATGTACACGGAATCTATTATGCTGAATGAAATAAGTCAGAGAGAGAGAGAGAGAGAAAAACGCAGAATGGTCTCACTCATCTATGGGTTTTAAGAAAAATGAAAGACATTCTTGCAATAATAATTTTCAGACAGAAAAGAGAAAAGAGCTGGAAGTTCCAGCTCACCACAGGAAGCTCACCACAAAGAGTGATGAGTTTAGTTAGAGAAATAACTACATTTTGAACTGTCCTAATAATGAGAATGTATGAGGGAAATGGAGAGCCTGTTTAGAGTACAGGCGGGGGTCGGGTGGGGAGGAGGGAGACTTGGGACATTGGTGATGGGAATGTTGCACTGGTGATGGGTGGTGTTCTTTACATGACTGAAACCCAAACACAATCATGTATGTAATCAAGGTGTTTAAATTAAAAAAAAAAATCAGCTCTCTGGGGCCGGAGAGATAGCCTGGAGGTGGGGCATTTGCCTTGCATCCAGAAGGACGATGGATCGAATTCCGGCATCCCATATGGTCCCCCGTGCCTGCCAGGGGTGATTTCTGAGCACAGAGCCAGGAGTAACCCCTGACCCCTGCCGGGTGTGACCCTCTCAAAAATCAGCTCAAATTATTTTATATATTTTTGTTTTGCGGGTTAAAGTTTTTTTTTAAATAAAGATACTATTTACGGTCACGTGGGGGTGCGAAAAATGTTTTCTTTTTCCTAGGGGGGCATGACAGAAAATAATTGAGAAGCACTGCTCTAACCTAAAAGGAAGAGAAGTAAAACATTCTTCAATCAAAAGGCAAAATATTCCTATACTTCCTAAACATAACTGTGTTAGTTAGCCAAATGATATAAAAAGTTAAATCAGCAGATGATTAAATGTCACTGCCAGTAAGTTCTTTTATTTGGATAAAGAGTTTACTAAAAATTATAGTCAAAAGCATTCATTGAGGATGATTAAAAAGGAGCAGGAAATATCAATAAATGATGATGCCTTGCCACAAAAGATATTTTTGTACTTCATGCACATTTGAGTCAGCAAAGAAAAATACTTATTCATGTGATATATTTGATATATATGTATTTGAATATAGCCAAAGGAGCAACTTTTAGTTGGTTGCAGTATTATTACTATGAAAAAGTAGCACCAAATATCTCAAAGTATGATTATGACTTTGAAGTACTAGTCTCAGATAACAACTCTTTGGCTTTGTACTAAGCCAGTGAATGGCAAACTATAAAGTCTGGGTCTGGGAATCCAACTCTGAACTCTGATGGGTGTGGAGACCCCACTTTTTCTGTGTAGAGTCTCTTATGGCCCAGGATGAATGAAATTCTCAAAGTAGACATCTTCTAAGAGGTTTAGTGAGGTCTCTTGTGGTTGCTTGGTAAGGAGATCCACTGAAATCCCCTCATTACTCTGTTTTTAACCCTCAGAAACTCAATATACTATAGAGGTTCTCACCCTATTGTGAATATACCAAGTTGGACAAGGTTTGTAAGTCACAGGAGCTCAGAGCTGGCAATCATATTTGTCCCTATGTGACTGCCATGATGGCCCATTGGGACTGGGAGTGAAATGTACTTACCTAGGCTTTGACACTCAGATTTTCTTTCCTCAGATTCTGAAACTGGGTTAAAAATTGGTTATAGTAGAACTCTAAATATGAGATTTGTATATATTCTGTGGACAATGACCAGACAAATCTGTAGAGAGAAGAGAACAATGGGCAGAAAGTAAAGACAAAAGTAAGTCTTATTTATGTTTCTTCCTCCTGTACAGCTGTGTTATTAGCTTTTTACTTCATCTCCCAGTATTTTTTATTGATAGTATGCAAAACAAGGACATTTCTGTATTTCCCATTAATATACAAATGCACATTGCTACATTATTGTTTTCACTACATAGTTTAGGGTTGTCAGCTATCCCTCTGTTCCCATCTATGTATACTGTGCCTTTAACCTCAACTTCCCATTGTTCTTCTATCACTCAAAATTTCCATAAAATTTATCCTATAATTAATAAACAAATAATAATAAACAAACAATAATAATGAGAATAATTTATTATTATAACCCAGACATGCTTTAATATGCCCCTCAGGCAGGATTATTCTTTTATATGATTGACTGTGAATAGATAATCCATTGGTCAAAGGAGGATGGTTACTAAGAATAATTTAGATCTATCATGATTTGTTCTGAAAGTCTTGGCTAAACACATTCTTGGGATTAGAGAAAGACCATCAAGACTTTATCTACTGAGGAGTGGGAGATTGACTAATGGCAGTGCTTTCAAGTTTAAGATGCCTCCACTACTCTGACTCCAATTTAAAACACACACACACACACACACACACACACACACACACGCACACGCATGCACACACCATTCTACAGCCACACTTAAGTTCTTTACTTTGGGCTTTTTTTGCCTATGCTGTTCCCACTGCCTGATAATCTTCTTAACTCCTTCTTTACAGACTAACTCCTGCTCACCATTTGGAGGTCTCTAATATGTCCCCCAATCTGAAAAGATCTTTCTAATTTTTTTATTTTTTTTATTTCTCTTTATGCTTCTTTCTTTCTAATTTCTTATCCTGAGTCAGTTTCACTTGCTCTGTTCCCCACTAGTGCACCTTGTCCCTGGCTTCATTAAGACTGAGTTCATTGACAGACTTTCATACATATTTTAAGTACCACAAACTCAAGGGCTATTTAATTCTTCACCACTCTTTTTTTTTTTTTTTTTTTTTTTTTGGTTTTTGGGCCACACCCGGTAACGCTCAGGGGTTACTCCTGGCTATGTGCTCAGAAGTTGCTCCTGGCTTGGGGGACCATATGGGACACCGGGGGATCGAACCGCAGTCCGTCCAAGGCTAGCGAAGGCAAGGCAGGCACCTTACCTTTAGCGCCACCGCCCGGCCCCCAAGAAATTGCTCCTGACAGGCACAGGGGACCATATGGGATGCCAGGATTTGAACCAATGACCTTCTGCATGAAAGGCAAACGCCTTACCTCCATGCTATCTCTCTGGTCCTCTCTTCACCACTCTTTTCTTGGTCACATATTAGGAAAAGATGGTATTGCAGGAACCTGATAGCATAGCAGGTAGGGCATTTGCTTTGCATGTAGCTGACTTGGTTCGATTCCTGGCATCCCATATGGTCCCCAGAGTCTGCCAGTAGAAATTCTTAAATGCCGAGTCAGGAGTAATCCCTGAGCAGTTGTGCCCGTCCTCCCAAAAAATGATGTATTGCTTTACTTTATGTTCCCTGGGAGCCAGAATAGTACTAGGTTCATGATGTTAGGAACTTCATAAACAATTATTGAGTCTTTCCAACCAGGCTCAAAATATATTGATTTTCAAGTTTCTAAAATTTGAGGACATATCTGCAGTCTAGAGAGAAAAAGAGACTCGAGAATGGGGTGAGGGTGGGGATCTGCCTCCTGGCTGAGTTTCTAGGATAGACCTAGTTAAGGTCCCGGCAGTATAATAAGAGAGGGCATAGCTGTGAGACTATACTTTGTCACTTCCTTCTTTCACTTTCTTAGGGTCCAGAATCGAAGAATAAGACTACACAATTGAAATAATGCAAAGCTTTATTCTATCTACCAACAAACTATCAATCAGGGCCTCTTCCTGGAGGAGTCCATTTCACCCAGGGGTCACAAGATAGGTTATATAGGGCTATAAACAGGATGTCTTGACCTTCATGTTGATAATCTGTTATCTAGGATGTTTCTAGGGTGTTTCATCATGTCCTTTTAATGCTAGATATATAGGGTGGCATATTGTGGTTTATAGGACCTTGAGTTTGCCTAATTATTGTTGGGATAGAAACTTAGCCCTTACCTGAAACTTACCCTTGTTAGCCTTCAACGGAAATCTAACTTTAAGGCTGACTAACTGGAGTCCCTTTGCTCTAGGTTTCACACCTTTGTGTGGCTCTTTATGATCTAAAGTAGGGAAGGTAGAGAACAAGACTCTGATATTTTATTTTTATTTTTTTAGTTTTTGTTTATTGATTATTGCTGATTTAAAGAATCTGTTTACAAAAGTAATCACTCGTGGAAATCTGAGTAGCTTTAAGTTGAAGGAAAACATTTTATAACTGAAACCCAACTGCAAACATGTTTGTAATCATGTTGCTTAAATAAAGGTATTAATTAAAAATAAAGAACATGCATTGCATAAAAATTTGTAGTCATGCACAATATTTTTATATTGCTGTAAAGGTAGGAACTAACAATGGAAATATATTCACTAATCAAAGAAAGAACGATAAAAGTATTCAGAAAAACATTTGAGTTATGAATAACTAAATTGGCAGCTGAAGTGCATTGTGTATAAACAATGAGAAATACTAAGAAAACTGACATTTGGTGATAGGCTTGAAAATAAAGCCCATATGTATTTATGTGATCTCAGATCTTTATTGAGATTGTATTTATTTAGTATAATTTTTATTTATTCCTATTATAATAGGAAGTACAGAATGGAAGATATTCAGCTTTACAGAATCTTCTTTTGGCTTTATACATTTGATCTGTGGTCAATGAAATAACCTGTGTGACTTAAATATTATGTATAAGCTTATCATTCTTTTTCTTTCTTTTTTTTTTTTGTTCTATGAAATCTTTATTTAAGCACCATAATTACAAGCATGATTATAGTTGGGTTTCAGTCATACACAGAACACCCCCCTTCATCAGTGCAACATTCCCACCCCCATTTAAATGGATCTTCTAGACTTAAAATTTATCCTGTCCCATATCTCAGTGTCTGCAACTCCTCATTTCTCACTATTTATCCCCAGAAAAGCACTGATGAATTTCTTTTTTTTCTTTGTATATTAGACATGGCATCGAAGTTCATCCAGGTAAAATGCTTTAGGTTAGATTTTACTGGGAAATGCTGTAGAATAGGGAATGATATAATAAGGGAATTATAAGAGACAAGTAAGATAAAAAGGGGCAAATAGGTAAAATTGTCTAGAGAATGCTATCAGTTAAGGTTGACCCTTTAAGACAAGAAAACAATGTAGCCAATCACCTTTTAAATTTTTCCTTGACACCCATGATATCAAAATGATCTATCTCAAGGTTCCAGTAACTTTGCATAGTTACAGAGAGTGATTGACAGGTCTTTTTTATTATTTGCTGATGTATTCATTGTTATTTAAATAGATCCCATAAACAACAATTTAGGATACTATTACAGGGGCTGGAGGTTTAACGCTGTAGCACTCAAGTCACATGATTTATATCTGCAGGGCTAATTTTGAATTCTGGCACCACATGACCTCTGAAACTCTGCTGGGTGTAGCCACTTTTGTAGGCAAAAGTATTGAATAGCCTTGACCCACCTGGCCAAGTATCACAGAGTCCCTAAGCACTGCTTAAGAACCCACCCCCAAGGATGATTTTGCATGCATATAAACATTAGACTAAAATATAAACCAGCACTTAAATAAAATTGGAAATCTTTATTATATTATCTTACATTGTCTCTAGAAGTCTTAATTTTTTTCCCCAATGGTTTTGGTAGACATTTCCTTCTTACTTGTTCTGAGTTATTTTATTCCTGGAATATCTTGTTGAGATAAGTAAAATATTTTTAGATGATCTCAGTCTCAGAAGTTTACTTATTTGCTACAGCTTTCCACAGGCACAAGCAATTTTTTTTTGGTTTTTGGGTCACACCCGGCAGTGCTCAGGGGTTACTCCTGGCTATCTGCTCAGAAATAGCTCCTGGCAGGCACAGGGGAACCATATGGGATGCCGGGATTTGAACCAACCACCTTAGGTCCTGGATCGGCTGCTTGCAAGGCAAACGCCGCTGTGCTATATTTTTTTTTTATTTTAATTTTTCTAAAGTGTGTGTGTGTGTGTGTGTGTGTGTGTGTGTGTGTGTACACCCAGGGGCCTGGGGCTACGCCAGGGGATATTCAGTCAACCATGCTGTTGGTTCAGACTGGTGGATGCACTTCTATTTGAACCATGAGGTGCTTGGGACCACCAGGACTACCTCATGGTCTTGGAGACCTCTAAGGCTACAACCAGAGATACTCAGGAAGCTGAATGGTGCTGGGGTAGAACTCAGTTGAGTGCAGCCTTGTTGGTAACTCCTGTACTATACTTTTGATCCCTTTATTTTATCTTTAAGATAGAGATCTCTCTTGTGGTTCCAGGTCATCGGTCACTTGGTGATACTTAGCCCAGCAGTACAGACATGAGGATGGTCAGGTCTGGCAACGTGGTGATTCTCAGATCATTCAAAGCTCAGAAGTCATCAGGGCTATATGTGATGGTGCTGGGGGGTTGGCCAATGCAATGTAGGAATTACACTTGTGGCCTTGGCTATGCAAGGCACACACTCTCTCTATTGAGCTCTCTCTCTTCCTCTTCAAGTAATCTCTTTATCCTGCTTTATAATTGGCACTAACTAAAGAGTGATTCTACCCCATCCCACTTCTTTCATGCCTTTTATTAGCAGCACCAGTGAAAGAAAGCAATTAGTCAACTCGCTGTCTGTATTAGCAGCATGAACCTTTGTAACTAACTTTTTAATTATATTTTCTCTTCAGAAAAAAATTAAGATCCATTCCTCTTCTCAAATAGCTTTTCCTCTCTAGGAAGCCTTTAAGTTTGCATGGAATTATTTCTCATATGAGTTGCTATATAGAATTATTGTAGAAACAAAACACTAGTTAAGGATCCATGTGTCATATCATATAAGAAAAGCTTAAGAGAAATCACAGCTGGTGGAAAATCTAGTGACACCTTAAAATAACAGTTCCAGTAATTCTATTTTATCTCAATCTCTCATGAACACAGTCAAGGGAACACTCATGTCATTGCAACACTATGGCATTTAGATTGGTTTCCAATGTCTTTTCTCCCCATTTCTTTCTAGGGCAAAATTGCCAAGACTGCCAGTAAACCTCTCTCACCCATTGAGTCAATGAGTCTGGGTGCACTCTTGGAAAACTGGATCAAAAATTCCTCTGCAGCTCTGTCATTCTTCAGAACAGAGTGGCCACTGCTGCAGCCTTTTTTTTCCTGCACAACCTTCTTCCTGAATTCTTGCCTCATGTGATCTGACTCACAGGTTTCCCACTGTCATCTGTCCCTGCCTTACAAATAACTGAGATGAGCCAAAAGATTTTATGTTTTCACTTGTTTGATTTTTGGGGGGAATCACACCCAACTATACTCAGGAATTAATCCTGACTCTGCACTCATACGTCACTCCTGACAGGGTTCAGGAGATCCTGTGCATTAGGAATTGAACTTGGGTTGGCAAGCAAGGCAAGTGCCTTCCTCCTCATACTATTTCACTGGCTTCTTTTTAAGAAGTCAAATTAAGGAAACTAGCAGAGAGAAAAATGACAATTTTAGGCATGCAATTCTATTTTATTCACTTCTTGCTGAGGTTTTTCTTTTTTCTTTTTTTTTGGGGGGGCCCACACCCGTTTGATGTTCAGGGATTACTCCTGGCTAAGCGCTCAGAAATTGCCCCTGGCTTGGGGGGATCAAACCGGGGTCCTTCCTTGGCTAGCGCTTGCAAGGCAGACACCATACCTCTAGCGCCACCTCACCGGCCCCTTGCTGAGGTTTTTCTTTTTTTAAGATTATTATTAGTTTTGTGACATTTTTTTCCTGGTGCCAAGAATGAACCCAGGTTTCCTGCCTGTGAGACATTCTTACCACTAAGTCACATCATCCCTGGTCCTTGTGGGGGTCTCTTTGTTGTTGTTTTGCTTGATCACACATGACTTGCTCTTAAATTCCCTTTCCAGTAGAGAAAAATCAAAGAAGTATGAAGCTAGAGAGATAACTCAGTGAGTAGGGTACTTGCCTTGCATGCAGTATAGCCGGGCTTAATCCCCAGCAACTCAGATGGTCCCCTGAGCACTTTCAGGAGTAATTCATGAGTGCAGAGCCAGGAGTAACTCCTGAGCATCATTTGCTATGGCTCAATTTATTAAAAAGAGAAATCAAAGAAACACGATGAGTATTTTATACTCATAAAATACATTAAAGGGACCAAAACAATAACATAGTGAGTAGAATGTTTACCTTGCATGTAACTGATGCAGTAATTCCAGTGTGATCCCAGTAACCCTTGAACACAGAGTCAGAAAGAAGCCCTGAGCACTGCCTGCTATGACCCCAAATTAAACAAAATATATAGGTTATGGTTAGGAACAATATGGATATGATCCAGTCCTAAATCTTTTTTCATTGTAATTTTATTGAGACCAATCTGAGTTACAAATCTTTCATAGTTATATTTAAGGTACATACTGACAGTGAATTAGGGCAATTCCCACCACTAGTGTTGACCTTCTCCCACTCCCGTTCCCAGCATGCATCCCATACCTCCACCCTTAGCCCTTTGGATTGCTAGTGTAACAGGTTTTTCTTTTCTTTTTTTTTTTTTTTTTTGTAAATAGCCTGTTGTGGTTTGAGTCTCTTGATTCTATTGCCATTGCCAGTCTTAAATCTTATCTGGAATAGTTTTTTTCACTCTTGTGTTTTGGGGTTAGTTATCTAGTGTGGAGGACTAGATAGATAAGTGTAGTTCAAAGGAAGGCAAAAGGCCAGTCAGCAATGCTGATTCATGTCAAGCTGCACAATTCTGAAGGAAATCAATTGAGTTATCCTGGGTGCAGTCTTTTGCAGGCCTTCTCCGCCTTTGCATCCATACATATTCATCACTTTTATCAGAAGATAATCAATTCCGGAATGGCAGCTGCTTTTGAAATAAATTGCTGTTATCTAGTAGTTGAATTCAACGGGGGAGGGGGGGCGGTTCTCACTTCACAAATTTGTTCTGACAACAGAGCATGCTAGTCATTTGCTCTTTTTCTTTCATGATTTGGTTTTATTATTAATCTATTCATTATGTTGATTGGCTCCATCCATTATTAGAGATCTTGAATGCATATTTACAAGTGGAATAATAAGAGACAGTCCTAGCCATTTCTACCTAGAGTATAGGTAACTCCCCAAACAGAAAGCAATCATTCTCTCTTCTATCCCTGACAAAATTTTGTAATGCTATTAGGATGATTGTTTAATCAAATGATCTAGCTAATACAGTCTGATGCCCTTCAAAGATTAGATACCGTCAACAAACTAGTAGTTGGCTCAATTTTCTGCTCCTCTCACTTGCTTATTTTTCCTCTTACTTCAAATTCAAGGGCTGTTAATTTTTCCTTTCTAAGATTATTGAGATATAATTCACGTATAATAACATTCACCCTATAGAATATACAATTTGGTGGTTTTCTTTAAAAGTATATTTAAGGAAATGGGATAGCCATTGCCACTGTCAAATTTCAGAGTGTTTGCCTCACCACTATAAGAAACTCTTACTTTTATGCACAACAGTCACACTTCTCTACATAGCCCTTGGCAATTACAAATTTACTTTTTATGTCTCTGTGCTTGCTTATTGTGGCCATATTTTATCATGAAATGGCTTTTGGTATTTGATTTCTCAGTAAGTAAAATTATTTTCAAGTTACCTCTATGTTGTAGTTTATCAGTCCTTCTGTCATTTAAAATTGTTATTGAAGACTATTTTTAGAGAATTTTTAGGTTTACAGCAATATAGAAAAGAAGGTACAAATATGTTCTATATAATTACTGATTCTGCATAGGCAGAGCTTTTTCTTTTATTAACATTCTGCTCTATAGTGGGACTTTTGTTAAAATGGATGAGTCCATTTTGTCTCATCATAATCACCCAAGGGTTATTTTGTTAGAGTTCATGTTTGGTGATGTACTTAAATGGATTCGGGCAATTGTATAATAAAAGTTACCTATTATGAAAGGATCTAAAAGCATTTCCTCTGTCTCACAGGTCCTGTCATCTTTTCTTTTTTTTTTTTATTTTTTTTATTTTTTTATTTTTTGGTTTTTGGGCCACACCCGTTTGACGCTCAGGGGTTACTCCTGGCTATGTGCTCAGAAATCGCCCCTGGCTTGGGGGGACCATATGGGACGCCGGGGGATCGAACCGCGGTCCTTCCTTGGCTAGCGCTTGCAAGGCAGACACCTTACCTCCAGCGCCACCTACCCGGCCCCCTGTCATCTTTTCATTCTTTCTTCCTTTCCATAATTTTTCCTAGAATGCCAAATTACTAAAATAATAGAATATATAGCCTTTTAAGATCAACTTTAAAATAGGTAATTATAGAATCTTTAGTCACACATGCCAAAATTTGGAATATCTCCTTCAGTATATAAATAAATAAATGGTAGTACTTCTACAACGTTATTCTGATATTTTTCTAAAGCCAGAAAGTCATGAAAAGACATGAGGGTATCTTAAAATCACATTAATTAAATAATTTTAAAGTTTATGATACTTGAATTATATCTTAATAATCTTAGAAAGAAAAAAATTAACAGCCCTTGAATATGAAGTAAGAGGGAAAATAAGCAAGTGAGAGGAAATTGAGCTAACTACTAGTCCTCCTGGCTCTAGCTCCATTATCTCTGGGTTATCATTTTGTTATATATATATATATATATATAATTTCTTTATTTAAGAACCATGTTTACAAACATGTTCATAATTGGGTTTCAGCCATAAAATGCACACCCCTTTCAACAGTGCAACTTTCTTGCTCCCATTGCCCCCTATTTCCCTCTTCCCCTGCCTGTCTTCGAGACAGGCATAATATTTCTTTTTTTTTTAAATTATCTTTATTTAAACACCGTGATTACAAATATAATTGTACTTGTATGATTACAGTCATGTAAAGAACACCCCCCTTCACCAGTGCAGGATTCCCACCACCCATTTCCCAGATCTATCCACTCCCCACCCCACCCACACCTGTACTCGAGGCAGGCTTTCTTTTTCCCTCATTCATTCACATTGTTATGATAGTTTTCAGTGTAGTTATTTCTCTAACTGCACTTATCATTCTATGTGGTGAGCTTCATGTCATTAGCTGCACCTACATGGGAGGATGGGGGGAAGTAAGGGTTGGGACCAAGGCAGTAAAATATTAGAAATGAGCTTTGTAGGGCAGTGTCAAGGTCCCAATACAAGATGGATATTATGGATATATATAATATATGCACATAATAATATCAATATGAAAAAAAGAGAAAAAAGTTCTACTGACTGTCCCAATATAAACCAGTGCTAGAACAGCCTGCCCTTCTCCCAGAGTGCATTCCCATTAGTGTAGGGAGAGCTAGGGGGAAAGCCTGTTGACCCCTATAGAGTCCACCTAGACTGGTGTCCAAGGAAAGACTGAAGTCCAGGGGAGAAAAACTCTATACCTGGCAAGGGCTGGTCTCCAGAATCAAGGACAAAATCGGAAGCCAGATTGTCTACCCGCCATCCTCCCCATGCACCTCCCCCCTGGAGTACGGAGGGAGGGGGGAACCTGAGGACCACTAAGAGTCCACCTGAACCCACTTCTGGCCATCTGAGCTGGCACCCAGGGAAGGCCTGGAGTCAGGGGAAAAAGACAATGACGCTGGGGGCCTGCAATGCCTCCCAGCACTCCCCAGGCTAGGGAGAAAAGCTCTGGTATGGGGCTTCTCCAAACCCTATACCTGGCAAGAGCTGGTCTCCAGA
The DNA here is from genome assembly GCF_024139225.1 of Suncus etruscus. Classification (NCBI taxonomy): domain Eukaryota; kingdom Metazoa; phylum Chordata; class Mammalia; order Eulipotyphla; family Soricidae; genus Suncus; species Suncus etruscus. The sequence continues at coordinate 35,356,903 of NC_064857.1, read as the reverse complement.
ATCAAAGAGGAAACCGGAAGCCAGATGTCTGCCTGCCCTCCTCCCCATGCACCTCCCCTCTGCAGTACGGAGGGAGAGGGGAACCTGAGGACCACTAAGAGTCCACCTGAACCCACTTCTGGCCATCTGGGCTGGCACCCAGGCATAATATTTCTAGCTCTATCATTGTCATGCTAGTTGTTAGTGTAGTTATTTCTCTAACTGCACTTAACACTTTGTGATGAGTTTAATATCATGGTCACTAGACTATTCACATAACACCCATCTGATAAGGGGCTAATATCTAAGATATACTGACAGTATATATTAATATATATATACACACATATATAAGTACTGACAGAACTTAATAAAACTAATTCCATCAAAATATGGAGAGAATGGCCCTCATCTCTGTTGTTTCTGGGTATTATTATACTGTCTCTTATTTTTCTTAAATCCCACATGTGAATGAAACTATTCTGTGTTTATCTCTCTCCAATCACTTATTTCACTCAACATAATAGTCTCTATGTATAGGCAAATTTCATGACTTTATTTTTCTAACAGCTGCAAAGTATTCCATTTTATAGATGTACCATAGTTTCTTTAGCCACTCATCTGTTTTTGGGCATCTGGGTTGTTTCCAGATTCTGGCTATTTTAAATAGCACTGCTGTGAACACAGGAGTACACAGGGATTATTGTATTGTGTTTTTGTGTTCCTAGGGTATATCTCTAGGAGTATAATTACTAGGTCATATGGGAGCTCAAAGTTAAGATTTTTTTAAAGAAGGAATATACATATTGTTTTCCAGAAAAGCTGGACTACACAGCATTCCCACCAGCAGTGAATGAGAGTTCCTTTTTCCCCATTTCCACACCAGCAGTGGTTGTTCTTGTTCTTTGTGATGTATGTCAATCTCTGTGACATGAGATACTATCTCATTGTTTTTATTTGCATCTCCCTGATTAGTGATATGAATCATTTTTCATGTGTCTTTTGGTCATTTGTATTTCTTCTTTGAGAAAATTTCTGTTCATCGATTCTCCCCATATTTTGATGGTGTTAGTTTTTTTAAGTTCTGTCAGTACAATATGTACATATGCTTATATATATACTGTCAGTATATCTTAGATATTAGCCCCTTACCTGCTGGGTGTTGTGTGAATAGTCTCTCCCATTCTGTGGGGATCTTTTTTACACTAGTCAGTGTTTCCTTTGAAGAGTAGAAGCTTCTCAGTTTGATGTAATCCCATTTGTTTATCTCTGCTTCCACTTGTTTGGACAGTGATGTTTCTTCCTTGAAGATACCTTTAGTCTCAATATCTTGGAATGTTTTGCCTGCATTTTCTTTTAAATACCTTATAGTTTCAGGTCTGATATCAAGGTCCTTAATTCATTTGGATTTGATCTTTGTGCATGGTTTTAGGTAGAGGTCTGTGTTCACTTTTTATTTTGGGGGGCACACCCAGTGATGCTCAGGGGTTACTCCTAGCTATGTGCTCAGAAATCACTCCTAGCTTGGGGGACCCTGTGGGACACCAGAAGATTGAACCATGGTCTGTCCTAGGCTAGTGTGGACAAGGCAGACACCTTATCTCTTGTGTCCCTGCTTCCACCCTTTGTTGCTTTTTTGCATGTGGCTGACCAGTTGTCCCAATATAACTTGTTGAAGAGGCTTTCCTTGCCCCATTTTATGTTTCTTGCCTCTTTATCAAAGGGGAAAATCAAATCAAATCAAGTCAAAGGAGCAAATCAAATTAATTGTATGTCTGAGGGTCTCTGAATACTCAGGTTTATTCCATTGATCTGAGGGTCTGTCTTTATTCTAGTACCATGCTGTTTTAATGATTATTGCTTTGTTAATGATTATTTAAAGTTGGGGAAAGTGATCTCTCCCATCTTCTTTTTCCTAAGGGTTTCTTTAGATATTCTTGGGTATTTATTGTTCCAAGTGAATTTCAGGAGTGTTTGATCCACTTCTTTGAAGAATGTCATGGATATCTTTAGAGAGATTGCATTAAATCTGTACAATACTTTGGGGAATTGCCATTTTAATGTTAATCCTCCTAATCCATGAATAGAGTATATTTCTCCATTTCCTTGTATCCTCTTTTATTTCTTAAAGCAATGTTTTAAAGTTTTCTTTACATAGGTCCTTCACTTCTTTAGTTAAGTTGACTCCAAGTTATTTGAATTTCTGTCTTGCTATTGTGAATGGAATTGTTTTTTTCAATACCCATTTCTTCTTTATCATCATTTGTTATAAAAAGGCCATTGATTTTTGTGAATGAATTTTGTAGCCTGCCAGTTTACTATATAAATCTATTGTTTTTAGGAGCTTTTTGGTGGAGTCTAAGATTTTCTAAGTATACTATCATGTTATCTGCAAATAGTGAGAGCTTGACTTTTTCCTTTACTATCTCAATGCCCTTAATATCTTTTTCTTGCCTAATTGCTATGGCAAGTACTTCCAGTACTATATTGAATAAGAGTGGAGAAAGGGGGCAGCCTTCCTTTGTGCAAGATCTTAGGGGAAAGGCTTTTAGTTTTTCTCCATTGAGTATAATATTTGTTAGGGGCTTGTGGTAAATGGTCTTGCCTACATTGAGAAAAGTTCCTTCCCTTCCCATCTTGGTGAGAGTTTTTTTTAATCATGAATGCATATTAGATCTATCATATGATTTATCTGTATATATTTATATAATCATATGTTTTTTCGTTTTTCTTTTGTTGATGTGATGTATGATATTGATTGATTGCCTTGCTTACATTAAATCATCCTTGCATCTTTGGAATGAATTCTACTTGGTCATGGTGAATGACTTTCTCTTTCTTTTAATTGTTCATTTCATTTTAATGACTACAAGATGACTGACATGGTTTTCCAGATAGAGCCCAATCACGAGTTTTGGTTTAAGTTTGTTTATATATATATGTATATATATATATATATACATATATATATAAATCTTTATTTAAGCACCATGATTACAAGCATGATTGTAGCTGGGTTTCAATTATAAACAGAACATCCCCTTCACCAGTGCAACATCCCAACCACCAGTGCCCTCCCTCCTTCCCCATCCTTGCCTGTATTTGAGAAGACATTCTACTTCTCTCACTCATTGAGATTGTCATGCTAGTTGTTAGTATAGTTATTTCCCTAACTGCACCACTACTCTTTGTGGTGAGTTTCATATTGTGAGCCAGTCCTTCTGGCCTTCATCTCTATTGTCTCTGGGATTATTACAATAATGTCCTTAATTTTTCTAAAAGCCCATAGATGAGTGAGACTATTCTGTGTCTATTTCTCTCCACCTGAATTATTTTACTAGCACAATAGATTCCATGTACATCCACATATAGGAAAATTTCCTGACTTAATTTCTCCTGATGGCTGCATTGTATATATGTACCACATATTGTATATGTACCACAGTTTCTTTAGCCATCCATCTGTTGAAGGGAATCTTGGTTGTTTTCATAGTCTGACTATTGTAAATGGTGCTGCAATGAATATCATGGCATATGACTTTCTTGGTGAGGCATTGGATCCTATTTGCTAGGATTTTGATGAGAATCTTTGCATCAGTGTTCATCAGGAATATCACTGTCTGATTTTGATATCAGAGTGACGTTATATTCATAAAAAATGTTTGGGAGTGTTTCTGTTTCTTCAATTTTTTAGAAGATCCTGAAAAGTATAGGCAGTAAGTCCTCTTGCAAGGTTTGAAAGAAATAGTGAATCCATCCGGGCTTGGGCTTTTGTTTTTCAGAAAACTTTTTGATTACCATTTTAATTTCCTCAATAGTGATGAGTCTGTTCTGATATGTTAGATCATGGTTCAACCTTAGGGAGGTTATAAAAGTCCAAGAATCTATCCAATTCTTCCAGGTTCTCATGTTTTGTGGTATAGTTTCTCAAAGTAGTCTCTGATTGCCCTTTGATTTTCTTTAGTGTCTGTAGTAATTATTTCATTTTCATTTCTTATTCTGTTTATTGAGTTTTTCTTTCTGCCTTTCTTTGTGAGTTTTTCTAGTGGTTTATAAGTCTTGCTTATTTTTCAAAGAGCAAACTCTTACATTCATTGGTCTTTTCAATTGTTTTTTTTGATTTCTCATTCATTAATTTCTGCTCTAAGCTTTATTATTTCCCTCCATCTTCCTATTTTTGGTCCATTTTGTTGATCACTTTCCAGATTTGTAAGCTGTGACATTAAGTTATTTATGTAGGCTCCTTTTTCCTTCCTGATGGATGCTTTCAAAGCTGTAAATTTTTCTTTTAGTACCACTTTTGCTTTGACTCACAGATTCTAATAATTTGTGTTTTCGTTCTTGTTTGTTTCTAGGAATCTTTTGTTTTCCTCTTTGATTTCATCTCTGACACACAGGTTGTTCAGTAGTTAGCTATTTAATTTACAAGCATTAATTTTTCCTCTGTGCTTGTTATTCACCTCTAATTTCAGTTCATTATGATCATAGAAGGTAGTATGTATAATTTCTATTGTTTTTATTTTATGTAGGGTTATTACATGGGCTAGCATGTGGTCTATCCTGGAGAATAAGCCATGTGCATTGGAAAAGAATGTGTATCCAATTTTGGGGGGTTAGAGAGTCATATATATTTTTTCTGGGTAGAGAGCCATATATATGTATATATACTAAGCCAATTTCTTTCATTGCTCCTTCAATGCTAGTATATTCTTGTTAGTTTTCAGTCTGGTTGACCTATCAAGTGGTGACAAGGCAGCATTGAAGTCTCCCACTATTATTGTGTTGTTATTAATATTTTCCTTTGAGTTTGTCAACAGTTGTTTTAAATATTTTGTTGGTACCTCATTGAGTGCATATATGATTAGGAGTGTGATTTCTTCTTGTTGCACATATCCTTTAATTATTAAGAAATGCCCATCTGTACCCAATCTACAACAAGCTATACTCAGAGGGAAGCAGTATTACTAGTAGTCTGGGGTGCTGAGGGAGATATGGGATGCATGCTGGGAACAGGGGTGCAAGGACGACAACACTGATGGTGGGAATGGCTCTGATTCATTGTCACTATGTACTTAAATATTACTGTGAAAAATTTGCAATTTACTTTGGTCACAATAAAAATTATTTAAAAATGTCCATCTGTGCTCCTTATCACTTTTTTAAGTCTAAAGTCTGTGTCATCTGAAGTTAGTATGGCCACTCCAGCCATATGAAGGAAGTTGTTCTCCAACCTTTGAATTTGTGTCTGTGTTTGTTCTGGCTATTCAGATGTGTTTCTTGTAGTCAACAAAACATTGGATTCAGCTTTTTGATCTATTTTGTCACACTGTGGCTCTTCATTGGTGTATTTAATTCTTTGTTGTTGAGAGAGATGATTGTCATGGGATTTAGTGAAAATTTCTTTTAGTGAAATTTGGTGAGTCATGTGGTCTGTCTTATCTTAAAGTAGATCTTTGAGTTCATCCTTTAAGGCTGGTTTTGAGTCTGTAAAGTTTTTAAATTGTTGTTTATCCATGAAGCTGTGTAACCTACCTTCAAACCTGAATGTAAGTCTGGGGTGAAGTACTCTTGGAAATACATTAATTTCATTGATTTTTGTCACCATTGTCTTTGGACCTTGAGGGTTTCTTGAGACAAGACTGCAATAAATCTTTGGGATGATCCTTTGAATGTAATTTCCCTTTGTGATCTTGCTGCTTTCAGTATTCTATCCCTATATGGAGTTCGTCATTGTAATTAGGGTATATCTTGGGGTGTTTTTATTTGAATCTATTTTGCTGGTACTCTTTGGACATGTAGGATTTGCATTCACTCTTTAGCTCCAGAAGTTTCTCTGCAATGATGTCCTTGATTGTTGATACTTCATTGATTTTTTTTCCTGGATCTCTGGGACTCCAATGATTCTTATGTTGTTTCTATTGAATTTATCAAAAAAACTTTTATTTTCATCTGTTGACATTATTTGAGGACTTTTTCCCATTGTCTGATAGTTTGTTTTGAGGCTCTTTTCCAATCTCTTCTGTTATGTGGAGTTGTTATGCCTCTCATCTTCCAGCTCACTGATTCTGTCTTCTGCCACTGTTATTCTGTTGTAGAGGCTTTCTAGTGAGGTTTTCATTTTTTCTACCAAGTTTTTCAGTACTGTTATTTCAGTTTGAAGTTTTCTTCTCATCCTCTTGATTTATATTTGTGGCACATTCAGTTTGTTCCATGCTTTCTTTGAGTTCTATGAGGATCCTCTATATTGCTTCTCTAAGCTCCTTATCTGAGAGGGTAAATAAGTGCTTAGTACTATTCTGGTCAGTAGAGCTACTATCTTTGTTCTTTAAGCATGGTGGATCCCTGCATTGTTTCCCATTGTCACGGTTTTAGTGTGATGTTTTTCTATGTCCCAAGTTGGCATTCCTTGACTAGGAAGAGTGTGAAACCTTGGAGGAAGCTGCCAATAGGGCTCCTGTGGTGGCTTCTGTGTCCTAAAGCCCCTGGCTCTGTCTCCAATGGCATTGTTGTCTCTGACATGAGTTTAGCCATCCTGGATCCCTCATTTTGTTCATTCTAATAGATATATTGATACCTCACTGTTGTTTTAGTTTGTATTTCTTTGATGACATTTGAGGCCGAATGAACATGTTTTCATATGCTTATTTAAAAAAATATTTGTTTGGTGAGATGTCTATAAAGCTCTTTGCCCCCCCCCCCACCCTTTATTGATTTTGTGTCACACCCAGCGGAACTCAGGAGTTACTCCTGGCTCTGCTCTCAGAAGTTGCTCCTGGTTGGGACAGGGGACCATATGGTATGTTGGGAATCGAACCGGGGTCTGTCTTGTGTTGGCTGAGTGAAATGCCTTACTGCTTTGCTATCGCTCCAGCCCCTCTTTGGCCCATTTTTCATTTAGGTCTTGTTCCTGTTGAGTTTTAAGATTTTTTTTGCATTTAACTGGATGCTTTTGATCATATTTGTCTTTTGACAAATTTGAGTGGAGCTTGTGGCTACATTTAGCTGTGCTCAGGGGCACTATTCCTGGTGTCATGCTTAAGAGGTCCCTTCTAATGGTGCTCAGTGAACCATGAGGCTTGGATTATTGAATATGGGTCTCATGAATGCAAAGTGATGTTTGGAACCATGTGGTGCTGGGGAGTAAATCTAAGGTCTCACTCATGCTAGTCATGTGCTACTCTGAATTATAGATTTATATCTGGCCAGGGCATACAACTTCAATTTTAATGAATTTCAGCATACAGTAATTTTTCTCTTAATGTGCCTTTAGTATTATATGTTTCATTCTGTTATCTTCTAAGAGTTTTGTAGTTTTGCATTTTTTTTATCTTTTTTTAATTTTTGGTTTTTGGGCCATACTCTGTGATGCTCCTGGATATGCCCTCAGAAATCGCTCCTAGCTTGGGAGAAACATATGGGACACTGGGATCAAACCCATGTCTGTCCTGGGTCAGACACGTGCAAGGCAAGCACCCTACTGCTGTGTTATCACTCCAGCCCCATGCATTTCTTCTTTCTGACCTATGATCTTCTTTGAATTTATTAGGTTTGTGAGGTAATTTTTATTGTCAGTGTTCAGATCTAGTATAGTTTGCCGAAGAAACACTCTTTGCTTTATTGCATTACTTTGCTCCTCTGTCAAACTTTATGTGATTATAGTGATGTAAATATATTTCTTGGGCAATATTTTATTCCATTGATTCTATTGACTTCTCTTTTATTAACACTTTCTTGATTATGGTAGCTTAATTGTAAGTCTTGAATTTAGGTAACTGTTTTCTTCAATATTGTTATTGTTTATCTTAAGTATTTTTGCCTTTAAAGTTTTTCCTAACATCTCAAACACTTTATTTAAGCCACAGAGCATTATCAAGTCTTATTGTTCATCTTGCAAAAACAACAGCAAGTTCTTCGCAAGCAGAAAAAGCTCTGCTATCTTTCCTATCTGTGTCCCAATAAAGTATTAGATATTTGGAATTTGTAATAGGTCTGTTTTTAAAAAGCAATAACCACACACTAATTTTTATTGACCAAAGTTTAGAAAGTTCCATTTGCCTTGGTGTTGTAGCAATAGGAAGCAAAACTGTTCCTGCTAAGGGGTCAGGTTTGGGGGTTGGGAGGGAAACTGAGGACAAATGGTGGAAGGAAGATCACAATGGTGGTGATGTTAGAACATTTAATTATGAACTTGGTAAATTACTTGTCTATAATAAAAACATTTGAAAGAAATAAGAGTATTTTTACTAAAACATTAAAAAAGTATCTGCAGAAGTCGGAGGAGGAGCAGAACTATTAATCAAACCTGGATGATTCTCCTATACCCTTGTCCACATACAAGGTAATACATCTAATTTAGTTAATTATTTTATTTTATTTTTAAAATAAATTAATTTATTTAAAGACCATACATATATTACATAGTTGCTCATATTACATTTGTTCCAAGACCAATCCCACCACTATAAAATCCACCATTGTTTCTGAATTCCCATCCATTTCTGAGCCTATCCCATTGGCAGACACAAAATAATATATTTTATGTTAAGGTAAGTGAAAATGAAATTATTAAAAGTTAAGTAATAAGAAAATTTGTGAAAATTAATGTTTCTTACAATGAGATCATTAAATCATTGTCAGAAGGTTTGCTAAGTGATTTGTTGCACATTGATTTTCTATAATTTGTTTTGCTTCTCCTATTTTCATGTACATGTTTAAAGCTATACATTTATCTCAAAAATCATGACACTGAGGGAACAGAACTTCTAGAACCACAAAGACTGACTTCATCATAAGTCCCACCTCTGGACCTGTGCAGAGACTGAGATCTCTAGATACAGAGGTCTGATTGTATCACCCAGGATGGAGCAGAAGTCTTCCAAACACAAAAGCACCACCAGGAGAGTAAATGATCCTGAACAGAGTCTATAGTTAATCCCATGACAATATACTCCAAGGGTGGAGAAACCCCATATCTCTTAGGCCAAGTGAATTCCTTTTCGAATGACCCCAATATTTACTGTGCCAGGGCAGGAGGGAAAAAAAAAGCTAAAAGCACAAAACATTGTTTATTTTTTATATATTATTTTTTATCTTCATTTATTATTATTATTATTTTTCTTTACCTATCTATTTTTGGTCGATTTCTTTGTTTTGGTGTGGTGAAGTTGTTGTCCCCATTTATACTTATTTTTTTCTCTTCTTTTCTTTTCTTTCTTTATGTGCTCTGCCATGTTTCTTATCTTAAGACCATGGCGTTTTTTTTTTTTTTTTATTGTGGTGCTTATCGTTATTGTTGGAGTCCTCATTGGATATTTGACACTTCTTTTTGTACTGGTGGAGTGTTTCACCTTCTTTTTCTCCTTCGTCTCTCAGATGATGAGAGCCTCTAGAAGGATTCCGCCCATTTTCGGCGTATTAGACTTTTACCCCAGTTTATTACTTTTCTCTTCTTCAAAGAAAACCACGTAACTTGAACTAGCTAGTACTGCCTCCCAGTTAGATGGGGAAATAAGGAAGGCACCAAGACCAAACAGGTGCAAGACTACTAAGTAGTAGTCTAGGTACAGAGGGGACCACATATTCTAGCAGCCCTGGGGGTGAGGGAAGAAGATATGGGAGATAGAACAAAAATGGAGGTGTAGGGAGGACAAATTGGTGATGGGAATCCCCCCTGATTTTATGTAAATATGTACCTAAAATATTATTGTCAACAATATGTAAGCCACTATGATCAAAATAAAAATTATATTAAAATTATGTTCATTTTATTATACAACTTTTGATAAGTTGGGTTTAAGTTCATTTAATTAGAGATATTCTTAAATTTTTCTCAAGATTTCTTCGTTGACCTATGCATTATTTAGAATTGTGTTGTTTAATCTATCTACATAATCTATATAATGATAGATATAATAGCATTATAATGATCTGTTAATAATGTCTAGTAAATTGCATTGTAGTTTGAGAGAACACTATGATTTCTATGCTTTTATATTTGTTGTGTTTTATGGATCAAGATGTGATCTGTTTTGGTGAGCTTCGGAAGAACATGTATTCTGTTGCTGCTAGATGATACAGTCACTTTCTGGACCCTGAACACCTTTCCTAGATTATTATTATTGAAATTACAATTACTTTTACAATTCCATGGAATTTTACTATATGTCTTCCTGTAATTTATTAGGTACTGACAAGGACCTTTCTGTCTACGTCTGAATTAAGGTTTTGTTCAATTATCTTGCTTTATCTACTTTATTAAAGTTGAGACTTGCAAATGATTCAAACTTGTGACTTCAGCACATATCCTAGGCTTTTCAGCCTAGTAGTAGCACAGTATATATTTGTAAAATGAAATAAGGAAGTCATGTAAAGTTTAGGAACTTTATATCAGAAACTTATTCTAGCAAAATTGATGCTGTAGAGCAAGAGACCATCACCAGTTGTCAAGTGGGCATATTTTTTCCATTAAAAGATGACTAAAACATTATTTAATGATTATTAATTTCTTTTTTTACTTCTACTTTCTAAATCAACCTTCAAATACATTTAGACATTATAGATTGGATTTTAAAATCTACCCAGTTTCAGTAGGGTAGATTTTGGCCAATTGTTCATTTTGGTTTGAGTCTCATTTTAAACTTAATGTATTTAATGTCACTGAGAATTCCCATAAAAAAGCTGAAGAGTAGTAAGTCTCATTATGTTAGTTTTATCATAAAACTGTTATTGAGGAGAAGACAGAAATAACAGGATACTTTATGAGAGCTCAGGGCTTCTTCAGCTCTCTCATGGCTCCTAATGAGTGCATAATCACAAAATTATTACAGTAAAATTTTTGCTTCAACCAATAAAAATGACATATTTTTTTCTGAGTCTGAACTAGAAAACAACTTTTGTATGTCCCTGCTGTCATTTACCTGCACATGGTGCAGGCACTTATTTTTGGTTTTTAATGAAGGCACGAAGCTTCTAATTATTTAGGGATGTGATTAAATGAGCTTCCCAGTGACTTGCTGTCGCAGGAGAAATCTTTTAATTTGCACACTCCTACCACTGATGTATCTTGTAAACACAGACTATTTAACAATCCCCATTGCCATTCATTTGCCACTGCAACTCCAACTCATTGACTTTGAAAGTTTTAATAGTGCCCAGTGAAACTTTTAATTGCCACTGCATATCAGGCTCCATATAGCAAACTGCTAGGTGATATAACCCGAGTCTACAAAAAATAGACTACAGAGGTATTGGTTGAAGATTATATGAAGGACAAAGAGTTCCCTCAACTTTCTCTCCTCTACACTTCTCTATTTTGTCATGAAGGATTCGACATCTATTTTTGAAGATTTTCTTGTCTTATATTTGTTTTTGATCCCATTTCAGATTCCTATTGGAAATCCATAAGCCAAAGCAGAAAAGCAAAGAACATAGTTATTCAGTCTAAATTCTAAAACTATATTTGAAAATTTTGAACCTTAATCTCTTCATTCTCAAGTCTCATTAGTTATGACTAGCATCTCATCTATTACAGAGTAAAAACAGAAATAATCAAAAGATTAATAGCTAGTTGCAGCATATTAAAATAACTCCTTCACCATATAATTTTTACTAATATATTATATATGTTTACTTGGAATAATTATGGGCAACAAAACAGTAAAATCAGTGCTTTTGGGGAAAATTGTGGATAATGTTAACAGAGCAGGAATAGGAAATGTTTAAAAGGAATGGGGCCAAAGTTTTACTTAATAAGTCACTGGTAAGTTCCAGATTCAATGAACATTTTTGTATGAAGGGAAAGTGAGTAGATAAATTGCAAAGAAGAGTGTTGAAAAATATAGTCAGAATATCTAGATAGAGAAGTAAAACAGAACTTATAACTGATTTAGAACCATTGATTAAGAAATATGACCACCATCTCATCATTTTGAGGTTCTTTCAACTTTTATGGTGATCAAGTTTTTATAAGCAAGTAATTACTTAGCTTTAATTTTATTCTTTTTCATTTATCCTTACCACTATTTCTGTTGCTTCTAATTAGAAAATTTCAGTTTTAGCTTGTGATAGGTTTATAAATTAAGATCTGGTATCTATTGTGATCACTTTTGAGACAAATTATCTTAAGTAAAATTTTATATAGTTCTAATGAGACTGCTGTTTACCATATAGGAGAGTTTATTTTTAAATCTAGTCCTGATCTCTCCCTTGTAATGTTATCCAAGGATAACATAATGTCTTTATTATTATTATTATTATTATTATTATTATTATTATTATTATTATTATAGATTGCAGCAGAAATATTGACAATTTTTTCTCAATACAATCTTACCTCTTCTATTTCTTGACCATGGATATGTCTTTCATGAGTGCTTGTGAGGTGAAAAATAAAGCAAGACCACAAGTAAGAATGAGTGATGGTAGCAAAGTTTTGCTTAATTTTCAGCAGTAGATAACTGTCATGAAGATGCAGAATAATATATATTTTAATAAAAATAAAGACTTTTTTCTGCTTCAGTTGATTGATTTGAAATGAAAACTGACATTATCAATTAGGTTATCTGATAGATAATTACCATATTGAATGATATGGGAATCAAATGCAACTTTAAGACTTTGATAAAAGCACAGGATAAAATAAACATTTTATTTTAAAATACTGTATTGTAAAAATGTATTAAAATAAACAGTGATGAGATTTTCTGCATACTTTCCAAATCTATTGCCTACTGGTTGTGTGTCCTATTTAGAGATGTGGACTGGAGAATCAGGAGTAACCCCTGAGAGCTGCTGAGTGTGACCCCCCCCCAATTTATTTAAGTTTAATGTATATAATTAAAACATAAACCATGGAACATTTATATTAAAGTCTTTTATTTTTTTAGTTTTTGGGCCACACCCAGTGATGCTCAGGGATTACTCCTGGCGATGAGCTCAGAAATTGCTCCTGGCTTGGGGGACCATATGGGATACCAGGGGATTGAACCACAGTCTGTCCTAAGTCAGCCACATGCAAGGCAAACACCCTACTGCTGCGCCATGGCTCTGGCCCCAATATTAAAGTCTTTTAAAATATTAACTCCATGAGAAAGTCAGATGACATATATTTCCAAATCTTTAGATTTCAATGGAAAAATTAAAAGCTTTGTTTATTTTGCTACATAAATCAATATTTACAGAACCCTGAAAATTGCATGCCTTTATTTTTTAAAGTTATAAAAATATGTGACCCAGCATATATCTCCTGAACCTCTGCTTTCTTCCCCTCACTTATAGGTAATATTAATCTCCTGGTTGACACTTCTGGCTTCTTTTGGAATGGAGGCAGATTCCTCTTCCTTTCAGCTATGTCCTGGCAGCTTCCACACCTGTACTGACATATTCACGGATCTTGTGCAATAGCTGTAGAAGCATACAGCTGTACATAGATCTTGAGAGAGTTCTACTCATCAAATTTCACAGTAATCACAGTTGTACTTCCTGTCACTGGGTGAAGATAGGCAAAGAAGGAAAAAAAGAGTATCCTCCAACCTAATCCCTCAGAGTCTACCAGGAAAGCAAACTAAAAAGATTCACAGTAGGAGCATTTCAAATCCACTGGGGAAGTTTCATTGAAGACAATCAAGTTCTGATGAGCACAATAACTAGGAAGACTCCAACCAACATCAACTAACTCTGTAAATCCTCAGAGACTAACTTTAGTAACACCATAGTAAAACGTTTAATGAGTTCCAAGAAACAATGCACACATAACAAGGCACAAGAAAGTCTGAGAGCCAAAATGAGAAAACTACAATCAGAAACGACAAGATTGAAGAGAACGGTAGGTGATATAAATTTAATACAAGGTCTAAACATCAGAATAATAATGACTGAGGAACAGATAAAAGAACTCAAAGATATGTTCAAGGAAATCTCTAGAAAACATCAGATTATGGGGAAGAGACCTAAGGGATGAGTTCAAAAGAAACAATAGAAGAAGCATTGGAGTTCCTGGGTATAGAAAGGTAAATTTGATGATGAATAGTTAAAACACAGATAGTAATTCCCAGAGTTTAGGAATAAAGGCAACCACATATAAGAAACTCAAAATCCTAGCAAAAATAGACAAAACAAGAAAAATTCTGAGACATATTTTGCTTATGATAAAAGCAAAACAAAAAAGACAAAGACAGAGACAAATTACTGAAAGTGGAAAGATCAAAAAAAGGAACTACCATACAAAGGAAAGCTCATAAGAGTCACAGCAGTTCTTTGGGCCGGAGCAGTAGGGCGTTTGTCTTGCACATGGCCGGCCCAGAATGGACCTGGGTTCGATCCTCAGCGTCTCATATGGTTCCCCAAGCCAGGAGCGATTTCTGAGCATATAGCCAGGAATAACCCCTGAGCGTCACTGGCGTTGCCCTCCACCCCCCAAAATGAGTCACAGCAGATCTATCAAATGAAAATCTTACAAGCCAGAAGAGAATAGAGTGATACAATACAAAACTCAATGAGATGAGCACTTCATCAAGAAGACACCATACAACTACATTGTCATTCATATTGAAGGAACAGAGCTTTATTGGACAAGTAACAGAATTTTTATCCTTGAAACCAGTTTTTCAATAAATTTTTAAAGAAGCTTCTTTAATAACAGGATAAATTTCGCAGCACATGTCACTGAGTGTGGCACTCTAAGATATGTTTACTTCTAGCTTGGTAAGTGATTTTATTCATTTTCAATAACAAACTAATGTTACATTTATATAGAATATTCTATGTTTAATCAGGTGAGACATTTTAACATTCATAGAGATTTTTTTTTACAAACTTTTCTTGCCATTTTATACTCTATATTTTTTCCTAATACCTTTATTTAGGCACCATGGTTACATGGTTACCATGGTTAGTAACTACTACATGTTAAAAGTTGGGTTTCAGTATAAAAAGTACACCCCGTTTACCAGTGCAACTTTCTTGCCACCAATGTCTCTCATCTTCCAGACAGGTTTTCTATTTCTCTCACTCACTACCATTGTCATGATAGCTGTTAGTGTAGCTATTTCTCTAACTGCACTCGCTACTTACTCTTTGTGGTAGGCTTCATATTGTGGGCTGACCCTCATCTCTATTGTCTCTGGGTATTATAATCATACTTAAATCCCACAGATGAGTAAGATTATTGTGTGTATCTCCCCACCTCTGACTTATTTCACCCAGCATAATAGTTCCATGTTCAGCCATGTATAGGAAAATTTCATGGGGTTGGGTGGTGGCACTAGAGGTAAGGTGCCTGCCTTGCCTGTGCTAGCCTGGGACGGACCACGGTTCAATTCCCCCGCGTCCCATATGGTCCCCCAAGCCAGGAGCAACTTCTGAGCGCATAGCCAGGAGTAACCCCTGAGTGTAACCGGGTGTGGCCCAAAAACAAACAAACAAAAAAATTATGACTTCATTTTTTCCTAACAATTGCTTAGAATTTCATCGTGTAGATGTACCAAAGTTTTTTTAGCCACCTATCTGTTGTCAAGCCTCTTGGTTGTTTCCAGATTCTGGCTATTGTAAATAGTGCTGCAATGAACATAGGTGTGCAGAGAGTATTTTGGTATTGTGTTTTTATATCCCCAGGGTTTATCCTTAGTTGTGATATGCCGGATCATATGGGAGCTCAATCTCCAGTGTTTTGAGGAATATTCATATTGTTTTCCAGTAAGGCTGGACTAGATGGCATTCCTAACAGCTGTCAATAAGAGTTCCTTTCTGTCCACATCCCTGCCTGCACTGATTGTTCTTGTTCTTTGTGACGTATGCCAGTCTCTGTGGTGTGAGATGGTGCCTCATTGTTGTTTTGATTTGTAACTTCCTGATAATTAGTGGTGTGGAGCATTTTTTCATGTGCCTTTTGGCCATCTGTATTTCTTCTTTGAGGAAATGTCTATTCATTTCTTCTCCCAATTTTAGAATGGGGTTAGATGTTTTTATTTCTTGTTAAATTCTGTCAGTACCTTGTATATCTCTTTTTAAACTTTTTTCTTTATTTAAACATCTTGATTACAAATATGATTGTGATTAGGTTTCAGTCATGTAAAGAACACCCCCCTTCACCAGTGCAACATTCCCACCACCAATGTCCCAAATCTCCCTCCATCCCACCCCACCCCCACCTGTACTTTAGACAGGCTTTCCAGTTCCCTCATTCATTCACATGATTATGGTAGTTCTCAGTGTAGTTATTTCTTTTTTTGTTTTGTTTTGTTTTTTGTTTTTTGGGTCACACCCGGCGGTGCTCAGGGGTTACTCCTGGCTGTCTGCTCAGAAATAGCTCCTGGCAGGCATGGGGGACCACATGGGACACCGGGATTCGAACCAACCACCTTTGGTCCTGGATCTGCTGCTTGCAAGGCAAATGCCACTGTGCTATCTCTCCGGGCCCAGTGTAGTTTTAACTGCACTCACCACTCTTTGTGGTGAGCTTCATGGAGTGAGCTGGAAGTTCCAGCCCTCTTCTCATTGTCTCTGAGGATTGTTGCAAAAATGACTTTTATTTTTCTTAAAACCCATAGATGAGTGAGAATATTCTATGTCTCTCTCTCTCTCTATCTCTCTCTCTCTCTCTCTTTCTCTCTCTCTCCCTCTGTCTTATTTCACTCAGCATGATAGATTCCATGTACATCCATGTATAGGAAATTTTCATGACTTCATCTCTCCTGATGTACCACAGTTTCTTTAGCCATTCATCTGTTGAAGGGCGTTTTGGTTGCTTCCAGAGCCTGGCTATTGTGAATAGTGCTGCAATAAATATAGGTGTGAAGAAGGGGTTTTTGTATTTTATTCTTGTATTCCTAGGGTATATCCCTAGGAGTGGAATAGTTGGGTCGACTGGGAGCTCAATTTCCAGTTCTTGAAGGACTCTCCATATCACCTTCCATAGAGGTTGGACTAGACGGCATTCCCACCAGCAGTGGATAAAAGTTCCTTTCTCTCCACATCCCCGCAAGCACTGATTGTTCTCATTCTTTGTGATGTGTGCCAATCTCTGTGGTGTGAGATGGTATCTCATTATTGTTTTGATTTGCATCTCCCTGATGATTAGTGATGAGGAGCATTTTTTCATATGCCTTTTGGCCATTTGTATTTCTTTTTTTTTTTTATCGAAGTGTCTGTTCATTTCTTCTCCCCAATTTTTTTTAATGCGATTAGATGTTTTTTTTTTTCTTGTAAAGTTCTGTCAGTGCCCTGTATATTTTGGATATTAGCCCCTTATCTGATGGGTATTGGGTGAATAGTTTCTCCCACACGGTGGGTGGCTCTTATATCTGGGCACTATTTCTTTTGAGGTGCAGAAGCTTCACAGCTTAATGTATTCCTATCTGTTTATCTCTGCTTCCACTTGTTTGGAAAGTACAGTTTCCTCCTTGAAGATGCCTTGTGTCTCAATGTCATGGAGTGCTTTACCTACATGTTGTTCTATGTACCTTATGGTATCAGGTCTGATATCAAGGTCTTTAATCCATTTGGATTTTACCTTCATACATGATGTTAACTGGGGGTCTATTTTTGCTTTTTTGCAAGTGGCAACCAGTTCTGCCAGAACCACTTGTTGAAGAGGTTTTCCCTGCTCCACTTAGGATTTCTTGCTCCTTTGCCAAAAATTAGGTGATTGTATCTCTGGGGAACATTGTCTGAGAAACTCACGCTTATTCTACTGATCTGAGGGTCTGTCTTTATTCCAATACCATGCTGTTTTGATAAATATTGCTTTGTAGTACAGTTTAAAGTTGGGAAAAGTAATGCCTCCCATTTTCCTTTTCCCTAGGAATGCTTTAACTATTCGAGGGTGTTTATTGTTCCAGATGAACTTCATAAGTGTTTGATCCACTTCTTTGAAGAATGTCATGGGTATCTTTAGAAGGATCACATTAAATCTGTACAATGCTTTGGGGAGTATTACCATTTTAATGATGTTAATCCTGCCAATCCATGAGCAGGGTATGTATTTCATTTCCGTGTGTCCTCTCTTATTTCTTGGAGCAGGGCTTTATAGTTTTCTTTGTATAGGTCCTTCACATCTTTGATAAGTTGACTCCAAGATATTTGAGTTTATGTGGCTCTAATGTGAATGGGATTGCCTTCTTGGTGTCTATCTCTTCCATATCATTATTGGTGAATAAAAAGGCCATTGATTTCTGTGTGTTAAATTTGTAGCCTGCCACCTTGCTATATGAGTCTATTGTTTCTAGAAGCTTTTTGGTAGAGTCTTTAATGTTTTCTAAGTAGAGTATCATGTCATCTGCAAACAGTGAGAGTTGACTTCTTCCTTTTCTATCTGGATTCCCTTGATATCTTTTTCTTGCCTGATATCTATAGCAAGCACTTCCAGTACTATGTTGAAGAGGAGTGGTGAGAGCGGACAGCCTTGTTTTGTAGCAGAATTTAGAGGGAAGGCTTTTAGTTTTTCTCCATTGAGGATAATATTTGCCATTGGCTTGTGGTAGATGGCTTTAACTAGATTGAGGAAGGTTTCTTTCATTCCCATCTTCCTGAGTGTTTTGATCAAGAATGGGTATTGGACCTTATCAAATGCTTTCTCTGTGTCTATTGATATGATCATGTGATTTTTATTTTTCTTGTGGTTGATGTTGTGTATTATGTTGATAGATTTACAGATGTTAAACCATCCTTGTATTCCTGGGATGAAACCTACTTGGTTGTAGTGTATGATCTTCTTGATGATGCATTGGATCCTATTTGCCAGGATTTTGTTGAAGATCTTTGCATCTGCATTCATCAGGGATATTGGTCTGTAATTTTCTTTTTTGGCAGCATCTCTGTCTGGTTTTGGTATTAAGGTGATGTTGGCTTCATAAAAGCTGTTTGGGAGTGTTCCCGTTTTTTCAATTTCATGGAAGAGCCTGGCCAGGATTGGTAGTAGTTCCTCTTGAAAGGTTTTCAAGAAGTTATTAGTAAATCCATCTGGGCCTGGGCTTTTCTTTTTGGGCAGATGCTTGTTTACAGTTTCAATTTCCTCAATAGTGATGGGGTGTTTAGATATGCTACATCCTCCTTACTTAACTGTGGAAGGTTATAAGTGTCCAAGAATTTATCCATTTCTTCTAGGTTCTCCTGTTTAGTAGCATAAAGTTTCTCAAAGTAGTCTCTGATTACCTTTTGGGTCTCTGCAATATCTGTTGTGATCTCCCCCTTTTCATTTCTAATGTGGGTTATCAGGTTTCTCTCTCTTTCTTTGTGAGTTTTGCCAATGGTTTATCAATCTTGTTTATTTTTTCAAAGAACCAACTTCTGCTTTCGTTGATCTTTCAGATTGGTTTTTTGGTTTTCCACTTCATTGATTTCTGTTCTCAATTTTGTTATTTCCTTATGTCTTCCTATTTTTGGTTCTTTTTGTTGGTCATTTTCTAATTTTATGAGCTGTGTCATTAACTTATTCAGGTATGCCCCTTCTTCCTTCCTGATGTGTGCTTGTAAAGCTATAATTTTTCCTCTCAGGACTGCTTTTGCTGTGTCCCATGGATTCTGGCAGTTCATGTCTTCATTATCATTTGTTTCCAGGAAAGTTTTGATTTCCTCTTTGATTTCATCTCGGACCCACTGGTTGTTCAGTAGCAGGTTGTTTAATTTTCAATTGTTAAAGTTTTTCTTCTGTGTGGCTTTGTAGGTCACATCTAATTTCAGAGCCTTGTGATCAGCAAAGGTAGCCTGCAAGATTTCTATCCTCTTGATTTTATGGAGGTATGTTTTATGTGTCAGCATGTAGTCTATTCTGGAGAATGACCCATGTACATTGGAGAAGAATGTATATCCAGGTTTTTTTGGGGGTGGAGTGTCATATATATATCTACTAGTCCTCTTTCTTCCATTACTCTTTTCAAAGCTTGTATGTTTTTGTTGGGTTTCAGTCTAGTTGACCTATCAAGTGTTGACAGGGCCGTGTTGAGGTCTCCCACAACTATTGCGTTATTATTGATGTCTTCTTTCATATTTGTCAGTAATTGTATTAGATAATTTGCTGGTCTCTCATTGGGTGCATATATGTTTAATAGTCTGATTTCTTCCTGCTGCACATATCCCTTGATTAGTAGTACATAGTGTCCATCTTTGTCCCTTACAACTTTTGAGTATAAAATTGGTGTCATCAGATATTAATATGGCCACCCCAGCTTTTTTAAGGGTGTTTTTTGATTGGACAATTTTCCTCCAGCCTTTGATTTTGAGTCTATATTTGTTCTGACTATTCAGGTGTATTTCTTGTAGGCAGCAGAAGGTTGGATTCATCTTTTTGACCCATTTTGCCACACTGTGTCTTTTAATTGGTGAATTTAGTCCATTGACATTGAGAGAGATGATTGTCATAGGATTTAATGTCATCTTTGTAGATAAGTTTGCTGTGTTTGTTGGTCTCTATTGTCTTAAAGTAGACCTTTCAGTTTTTCCTTTAAGGCTGTTTTTTTTTTATCTGTAAAGTTTCTGAGCTGTTGTTTATCCATGAAGCTGTGTATTCTTCCTTCAAACCTGAACGTGAGCTGGGCTGGGTGCAGTATTCTCGGTGAGGCATCCATTTCATTCAGTCTTGTCACAATATCCCACTACTGTCTTCTAGCCTTGAGAGTTTCTTGTGACATGTCTGCTTTAAGTCTTAGGGATGCTCCTTTGAATGTAATTTCTCTTTTTGATCATACTGTTTTCAGTATTCTATCTCTATCTGTGGAATTTGTCATCGTAACGAGGATGTGCCTTGGGGTGTTTTTCTTTGGGTCTCTTTTAGCTGGTACTCTTCGGGCATGCAGGATTTCATTGCATGTAGTCTTTAACTCTGGGAGTATCTCTTTGATGATGTCTTTTATCAGTTGATTCTTCCTGAAGATTTCCTACCTGGGCCTCTGGGACTCCAATGATTCTTATATTGTTTCTGTTGAGTTTATCAAAGACTTCTATTTTCATCTGTTCACATTCCTTGAGTACTTTTCCATTGCCTGATCATTTGTCTTAAGGTTTTTTTTTTTCCAATTTCTTCTTTGTTGATTTTTTCTGCATCTCATCTTCCAGCACGCTGATTCTGTCCTCTGCTGCTGTTACCCTGCTGGAGAGGCCATTCACTGAGTTTTTCAGTTGAGTACTGTGTTTTTCAGATCTGTTATTTCAGTTCGGAGTTTTCTGATTTCTGTCTTTGTGTTCTGTTCAGATCGATCTATGCTTTCTTTGAGTTCTGCAAACATCCTCTATATTTCTATTCTAAACTCCTTATCCGAGAGGTTAATCAGATGGTTGGAATTTTTTAGGTCATCTGAGCTATTGTCTTCATTCTCTGTGCATGGTGTTTGCCTGAGAGGTTTCCCCATTGTTACACTTTTAGTGTGGTTTTTCTTGCATGTTGTGGTGGGGTCCATTGGTTAGAAAAATTGCACAGCCGTGAAGCAAAGCGGAGCAGCTGTACTCTTCTGGAGCCTTTAGGAGGGCTATTTTTCTGGGCCCTTTTCGGCCCTCTCCAAAGAGGTTCAGGAGATAGGACAGTGAAAAAACACGCACAGGCAACACCCAGTTTCTCACAGTCGAGAACCACTGGGCAGGCATGGATTTTCCCAGCGTGACGTCACAAACAGGAGACCTGCCTTTCTGCAGAATACTGCGGGTAGCCAGTTTTCATGATTGGACAGAGTTCCTTGGTGTTTCGGCCCTTGGATGAGCCTCTGGGAGAGCTATTTTTCTGGGCCCTTTTCAGCCCACTCCCAAGAGGTTCAGGAGACAGGACAGTGGAAAAACACACAAAGGCAACACTCACAGTTTCTCACAGTCGGGAACCACTGGGCAGGCTTGGATTATCCCAGCCTGACATCACAAACAGGAGACCTGCCTTTCTGCAGAATACTGTGGGTAGCCAGTTTCCATAGTTGGACACAGTTCCTTGGTGTTCTGGCCCTTGAATGAGCCTCTGGGAGAGCTAGTTTTCTGGGCCCTTTTTGGCCTACTCCCAAGAGGTTCAGGAGAGAGGACAGTGGAAAAACACGCACAGGCAACACTCACAGTTTCTCACCAGTACCTTGTATATCTTAGGTATTAATACCTTATCTGATGGGTATTGGGTGGATAGTTTCTCTCATACTGTGAATGGCCTTTGTGTCCTATTTACTTAAAGGTTCAGAAGCTTCTGAGTTTAATGTAGTTTCATTTTCTAATCTCTGCTTCTACTTGTTTGGACAGTTGTATTTCCTTTTTGAAGATGACTTTAATCTCAATGTCTTGGAGTGTTGTACCTATGTTTTCTTCTAAATGCTTTATGGTTTCATGTCTGATATCAAGTTTTTAATAGATTTTGATTTGACCTTTGTGCATGGTGTTAAATGTAGGTTCACATTTGCTTTTTTGCAAGTGGCTGACTAGTTGTCCCAAAACCTCTTGTTGAAGAGGCTTTCCTTGCTCCATTTTGCATTTCTTGTCCCTTTATCAAAGTTTAATTATTTGTATGTCAAGTCTATTCCACTGATATGAAGGTATGGCTTTATTCCAATACTATGCTATTTTAATTGCTATTGCTTTGTAATCACAATTAAAAGTTGGGCAAAGTGATGCCTCCCATCTTTTTTTCTAAGGGTTACTTTAGCTATTCATGGGGGTTTATTGTTCCAAATGAATTTCATGAATGTTTGATTCACTTTTTTGAAGAATGCCATGGATATCATTGAGGAATTACATTAAATCTGTAAAGTGCTTTGAGTAGTATTGACATTTTAATAATGTGATATCCCAAACAGGTTATGTGCATCCATTTTCTTGTGTTCTCTTTTTTTCTAGAAGCAGTGTTTTGTAGTGCTCTTTGTATAGGTTCTTCAATTCTTTTTTTTTTTTTTTTTTTTTTTGGGCCACACCCGTTTGACGCTCAGGGGTTACTCCTGGCTATGTGCTCAGAAATCGCCCCTGGCTTGGGGGGACCATATGGGACGCCGGGGGATCGAACCGCGGTCCGTTCCTTGGCTAGCGCTTGTAAGGCAGACACCTTACCTCTAGCGCCACCTTCCCGGCCCAAGGTTCTTCAATTCTTTAGT
Organism: Suncus etruscus; assembly: GCF_024139225.1. Taxonomy (NCBI): domain Eukaryota; kingdom Metazoa; phylum Chordata; class Mammalia; order Eulipotyphla; family Soricidae; genus Suncus; species Suncus etruscus. The sequence continues at coordinate 35,333,885 of NC_064857.1, read as the reverse complement.
GGACTCAGAGGTATTGGAATTTCTGTGGTGCTATTGTGAATGGGATTTTTAATGTCCGTTTCTTCTCCATCATTATTTGTGTATTAAAGGGCCATTGATTTTTGAGTGTTAATTTTGTAGCCTGCCACTTTGCTATAGGAATTTATTGTTTCTAGAAGCTTGCTGGTAGAGTCTTCAGGGTTTTCTAAATATAGTAGCTTGTCATCTACAAACAGTGAGAGCTTGAGTTCTTCCTTTTCTATCTGGATACCCTAATATCTTTTTCTTGCCTAATTGCTATGGTAAGAATTTCCAGCACTATGTTGTATAGGAGTGGTGAGAAGGGGCAGCCCTGTCTTGCACCAGATTTTAGAGGAAAGGCTTTAGTTTATCCCCATTGAAAATAATTTTGCCATTGACTGTGGTAGATGGCCTTGACTATCTTGAGAAAGTTCCTTTCATTCCCACTTTGTTGAGAGTTTTTAATCATAAATGGGTGTTGGACCTTATTAAATGCTTTCTCTGCATCTATTGATATGACCATATGCTGTTAATTTTTCCTTTTGCTGATATGGTGTATTATTTTGATTGATTTACATATGCCAAACAATTCTTGCATTCTTGTTTATTTTTTTAAAAAAACCAACTTTTGCTTTTGTCGATCTTTTGAATTGTTTTATGAATTTCATTGATTTCTGCTCTAAGCTTTGCTATTTTCTTCTGCCTTCTTATTTTTGGTTCATTTTGTTGATCATGTTCTAATTTTATATACTGTGAAATTAAGAGATTTATGTAGGCCTCTTCTTCCTTCCTGATGTGTGTTTGCAAAGCTATAAATTTTCCTCTTAATACTGCTTTTGCTGTTTCCTACAAATTCTAATAATTTGTGTCTTCATTTGCATTTGTTTCCAGAAATTTTTTGATTTCCTTCTTTAATTTTATCTTTGACCCATTGGTTGTGCAGTAGTGAGCTGTTTAATTTCCAGGTTTTAAAGTTTTTATTCTATGTCCCTTTGTGGTTCACTTCTAATTTTAGTGCATTGTGATTTGAGAAGGTAGTCTGTACAATTTCTTTCCTCTTGATTTTATGGAGATATATTTTATGGGCCAGAATGTGGTCTATCCTGGAGAATGACCCATGTGCATTGGAGATGAATGTGTATCCAGTTTTCTGGAATCTGATGATCTCTATATATCTAGTAGGCCACTTTCTTCCATTTCTCATTTTAGAGATAGTATATTCTTGTTGAGTTTGCAAATGGTAGAATTTATTTTTAAAGGATGAATAATGTTTACATATAAATATATGAAAATGCAAATATCTATTACATTTTATTGATCTATTCATCATTGACATTCGAGGAGTTTTCATATCTTTGCTATTGTGAATAATGCTGCAATAAACAAAAAAGTTCATATACTTTAATATGCTATTTTAATATTTTTAACTTGATTTTTGATTTTTGGATCACATTCAGCAGTTCTCAGGGGTTACTTCTGACTCTTTGCTTAAAAATCACCCCTGGCAGGCTTGGGGGACCATATGGAATGCAGGGGTTCGAACCACCATCCATCTGCGTGTAAGGCAAATGCCCTACCGCTGTGTACTCTCTCGCCGTTTTATAAAAATTTATAAAAATTTTTTTTGAATATATTTTCAGAAGTAGAACTGAGATATACCGAATAGCAACTTTGGGGTGTCCTCTATACTGTTTTCCTAAATGGTCATACCAACTTACAGTTATACAGTGTATGAGCTTTCCATTGTTTCTACATCCTCAGTACTATTTTGTTATTTCTTCTTGATGATACTCATTCTAGCATATGAGAAGTGATAGCTCATTATTATTTTAATCAATATTTCCCAACTGTTTAGTGAGGTCAAGAATTTTCTCATGTTTCAGTTGATTGCATGTCTTCTTTGGAATACTGTTTGTTATTTCTTTCTGCCCATTAACAAATCAAATTAAATTAAAATTTTTTGATTAAATTTTTAAAGTCTATTTTATTAAGTTAGAATCAGAGAAAGACCATTACTATATGATAGCTCCCATATGTGGAACTTAAAATAGTTGAACTTGTGAAAATCAAGAATATAATGATGGAAAGCAGAGACTGGATAGGGAGATAAATTTATGGAATGTATTTTAGAGCTACAACAAATGTTGAATATATAAATTCTAAAAACTAATACACATAATTGCAAATACAGCAAATACATAGTTATAATGGATACATCACTCACAAAGGAGACACAAAACTGTTTAGTAGCCTATAGTAGGCTACATGCTTTCAAATAGGTTTATATAATGACAAGGAAGGAGTACACATTGAAGAGTTAGATTTTAAGATACATTAATCTCTTCAGCTCATGATGTGCATCCCAAAGATAATCTTTTGAATTTGTTGGTGAGCAGAACTGTAAGAGATGTTAAATTAAGTGTAAAGGAAAATATGAGATTCAATTTATAAATATAGATTTTTATTGACCTAGATGTGTTTTGTCCTGAGGAGCCCATGATAAATGGAAAATATTGGATGTTAAAAAATGCACTGATGTACTCAAACTACCAAAATTATAGCTTAAACTATCCCGTCCTTTTTGTTTTTTAAACCATCCCATTTTAAATGTGCTCAGATCACTTAAGTTTACAGCTGTTAGTGGGGAAATTTCCCCAAAGTTTTGGTTTTTGATCTTGCTCTTACTGATCAATCTGGACTTGCAAAAGTCCTATTTTAGTTCTAACGTTCATTTTTAGTTCTCTAAAAGAGGGAATAAATAAACATGAACCAAGACTAAGTTCACTTGGTGGATAGTGTAGGCTTCTCAATATGACGATGTACCAAGGAGGGTTTTTTGTTTTTACTTTATCTAAAGAAAATATATCACATAGTTGACCATAATCTGTTTTCAGAGAGTTAAGAACAAAGTTAGTAAAAGAAATATAGAAATACAAAAGAAAAAGGAAGAGAGGGAAGAAAATTTTAAAAAGAAAGGAAAATTAAAATAAAAAGTACAGTGGCAAGCAAATTTGTGACCATCATTGTATCTTCAATGAAGTCATTAAGACAATGGCAGAAGATTTAGTAAGCTCTTGTTGTTAGTTAGCTTTCTTTTATTTCATTTGTTTCTGAACATTAAGTGACCTCAGCTACATGGTGACATCTAAATTGGTGTGTTCTTATAGAAATTACAGCTTCACGATATGGAGATTCCTCCAAAAACTGGAAATTGAGCTCCCATACGATCCAGCTATACCACTCCTAGGAATATACCCTAGGAACACAAAAATACAATACAAAAACCCCTTCCTTACACCTATATTCATTGCAGCACTATTTACCATAGCAAGACTCTGGAAACAACCAAGATGCCCTTCAATAGACGAATGGCTAAAGAAACTGTGGTACATATACACAATGGAATATTATGCAGCTGTCAGGAGAGATGAAGTCATGAAATTTTCCTATACATGGATGTACACGGAATCTATTATGCTGAGTGAAATAAGTCAGAGAGAGAGAGAAAAACGCAGAATGGTCTCACTCATCTATGGGTTTTAAGAAAAATGAAAGACATCCTTGTAATAATAATTTTCAGACACAAAAGAGAAAAGAGCTGGAAGTTCCAGCTCACCTCAGGAAGCTCACCACAAAGAGTGATGAGTTTAGTTAGGGAAATAACTACATTTTGAACTGTCCTAATAATGAGAATGTATGAGGAAAATGGAGAGCCTGTCTAGAGTACAGGCGGGGGTCGGGCGGGGCGAAGGGAGACTTGGGACATTGGTGATGGGAATGTTGCACTGGTGATGGGTGGTGTTCTTTACATGACTGAAACCCAAACACAATCATGTATGTAATTAAGGTGTTTAAATAAATTAAAAAAATAAAATTGCTTTTCAAAAGTAAAAAAAAAAAAAGAAATTACAGCTTCAAAGAAATGGAAGTGGCTCAGGAACTCAAAGCACTATAATTGATACTTTGGCTTTTGTGGAGTGTGTTCTCATCTGCCCTGCCTTCCCATGGAAGAAGGAAGATTGGGGGGGGGGTCATGGCCATACCCACTCCAAAAATAAAGCTCTGGAGATATCAACCCAAATACTGATATACCTGAAATTTGGTCAGATTTTCTAAAGAGAATCTTAGAGGAGTGGTGAGGCAAGGTCATAGCAAAGTGGTGATATGAGTGATGGATGCAGCAGGTGTGGCTTTGGCAGGCAGGGGTTTGGCCTGCCTTTTCCTCCTGATAATGCCAGCTTTCACCTGTGTGGCTGGTGTGTACCCATGATTTTTCATGGCTTGGTTTACATATCTTTCGAGAAAAGAATGATTCTAGGAAGTTGACTCAGTGTGAACATAGTGAGTGTATTTGTGGTTATGGTTACAGTTGCCAGACCTTTCAAAAGGAGGATGGGGGTGGGGAACAGTGCCCACATTTATTCAAACAAAACCCTGGTGATATCAATCCAAATACTTGACGTTTGATCAGATTGGTGTCTCAAAGAGAATTGTAGAGGAATGGTGAAGCAGGGCCATAGGCAAAGCAGGGATTATGGATTATGGATACAGACATGGTTTTGGAAGGGCAGGGGCGTGGCCCATCTCCTGAAATCGCCAGCTTTCAGCTGCCTGACTGGTTGACTGGTTTACTGGTTTTTTAATAGCTTGGTTACATCTTGTTTGAGAAAAGAGTAAATCTATGGAGTTGCCCTGGTGTTAACATGGCTCCAAGGAGTTTTTATCAGCTCCTGGCTCAGGGCAGGTCCAAATGATGATGCAGAATGTCAGTGTGCACCTGGTGAACTTGGGATAGCAGAATCTTTATAATGGACCGGTTAAGGAGGCAGGCTAATGGATAGGAGGGAACCTGCAACATAGATGGTTGGGAGTTGTTACTGGTGGTGGTATCGGTGTTGGAATATTGTATGTCTGAAACTATATTAAGAACAAGTTTAGGGCCAGAGAGATAGCATGGAGGTAGGGCATTTGCCTTGCATGCAGAAGGACAGTGGTTCGAATCCCGGCATCCCATATGGTCCCCTGAGCCTGCCAGGAGCGATTTCTGAATGCAGAGCCAGGAGTGACTCATGAGCGCTGCTGGGTGTGACCCCCACAATAAAATAAATAAAAGAAAAAAATGAAGTTTGTAAATCATGGAAATATAATAAAAATAATATTAAAATAATTAGTCAGAAGGCCAGAGTGATAGTACAGCAGGTAGGAAGTTTACCATGCATACAGCCAACTTGCACTGATAGTCTTCTGAGCCCATCAAAAATGATTCCTAACTACAAAGCCAAGAGTAAGCTCTGAGCACCTGGCTTTGTAGGAGATATGACTCAAAATAAAAAAATATGTGTTATTATACTAGCTTCCTAGTTTTAACATTAATTTTATTGTCAGGTAAGTCTAGTCTGAATTTTAAAAGAACTGTACCCATGGATGATTTTAATTTAGTTTTGAAATCTTTAGTTAATTTGGTACATAAATATAATTTCAAAGTAGTTAAAATCTGTGACTTATTTGCTTGCTTTTCCAAGTCTGTGTTCTTTCTTGAATATGTATTTCTCTCTTTCTGTTCATACCTAAGTCAATTTCTTCCCGTTAAAACTTACTTTGCTTCACTAAAAAGCAAAGCAAAACAAAACAAAAAAACCTTTTAATACCTGTGTCAAAACTTCCTTGAAATAAAAAGTCTAAGAAAAGAAAAGAACTATTAATACTAAAAGAAAAGATAACATTAAAACTCCAGGTTTAGTTTTTCACACTGGCCATGGGAAAAAATTCCTTGAAATTCAAAGATCTTTATTTTTAATTGGTGGTAGTGGGATCATACCCAGTAGTGCTCACGGTTTACTCCTTGCTCTGCACTCAGGGATCATTCTTGATGGTGCTTAGGGGACCATATAGAATGCTGGGACTCAAATCTAGTTAGCTGTCTGCAAGGCAAGCGCCCTATCCATTTGATCTCAAAAGGAATTTTTCCCCCTTATTCTGATAACATGATTAGGTGCTGGACTGGGGAGATCATAAAGATCATTGTGTTACATCCCCAGCACTATATGTTTCCTGGGCATCACCAGGCTTGATGCCTGAGCACAATAAGCTCTGAGTACAGTTGGGTGTGCCCCTCAAACAAAAATAAGCATAAAGTGATTAAGTGCAGTAGTGGTAACAGCAGCTATCCATGTTGAAAAGAGCTCTGAGTACTGATTCTTGACAAATAAGGGAGAACAAAATAGGTGAACAGAATAGAGTAGAATTCTTATAAGCAGAAAAGAGAAGCATTGACACACAATTAGGAAAAACTGGCTAATTCAAAACTTATTTTATTATAAAACATTCATTATTTTATATAATTTGTTGAATACAGTAGTGAAAACAAAAGGTCCATGAAATATTGGTTGTTTATCCTCATGATAAAAAAATCTATTTTATTCGTATATTTCCAACAGAACCACATTACTGAAATCATCTTGCTCAGTCTCATAATTTGAGGGGGAAAATATGGACAGTACCACAACTAGACAATTATATGAACATTTAGTGGAAATTAAAAATGATCAGACTTGAACATCAAACCCAAAGTCAATGACAGCAGAATAGACATCCAATCTACAAGCTGTACAAGTGGGGACCAGTTACACTAGCATCTTAGGGGGTAAAGGAGGGAGAAGTGGGATGCATGCTGGGAAAAGGGGTGGAGGGAGGACAACACTGGTGGTGGGAATTCCCCTTATTCATTATCACTATGTACCTTAAATATTATTGTGAAAGATTTGTAACTCAATTTGGCCACAATAAAATTTTTTTTAAAAAATTCTATTTTTATTGTTGTTGTCCAGGATCATAATGTCACATCACCTACCATACTCACTAATAGAGGAAAATATAAAAATAAAAAATGTAAACTCTAATTTTCACAAAATGCATTTCACTTTCTAATTTT